>NC_066560.1:11519675-11712175 GCF_024679095.1 Eriocheir sinensis
CACACACACACACACACACACACACACACACACACACACACACACACACACACAAACACAAACACAAACACATGCACACAACCGCATACATCCGCGGAGATAGATAGATAAAGAGAGAGAGAGAGAGAGAGAGAGAGAGAGAGAGAGAGAGAGAGAGAGAGAGAGAGAGAGAGAGAGAGAGAGAGAGAGAGAGAGAGAGAGAGAGAGAGAGAGAGAGAGAGAGAGAGAGAGAGAGAGAGAGAGAGAGAGAGAGAGAGAGAGAGAGAGCACTTCCATATCCTTCATTACGAGTTGGCGAGCGTGATGGACAGGCAGCAAAAGAGTATCGGACACTTTGGGATTGATAGAATAAAGAACTGGACCAAATCAAATGAGAACGCTTCCCTCCATTAAACTCGTATATTGAGATAACGGTGGCTTTCGCTCAGCGGTTCAGAATCCTTCGTCCGGGAGGCTCAAAGATACGTACAATCAGCCAGTGACGTTGATTCTTCTTGGGAACGTGAAGTAACATGAAATCAGGGCAGAATAATACGAAGAATAATATTGTTAGAAGCACGAAGCGTCTGTAGTTTTTGTTCATTCGATATTCTTTCGTTCTTAAGGTAGTTGTGATATTTTTTTAAGGGCATATGTATTTTTATTATCAACTCTGTTATGTCACATTTAAGAACCATAATTCCTCTGGTTAACCCGTCCGCTGCGATTGGCACGGATTTCGCCTTCACTGGTAGCCTGGTAACATATGCTCCCAGGTCTTTCTGTGCCTCTGTGGTGGATAATGGAGTGTTTCCCATGTGGTATCGGTGTGCTGGATTTCCCCTCCCAAGGTGCATGACCTTACATTTTTCTTGACTAAATTGTAGCAGCCACTTTTTGTTCCACTTCCGTAGTTTGGTGATGTCTTCTTGTAGGAAATCCGCATCCAAGGGGTTAAAGAAAAAAAGTGAAAAAAAAATATCGTTTGTTGTTGAAAAAGTCTACGGTTTTCTCCACCCATGTTTCTTTTTCTTTTTCTTTATAACTGGTCAGGTGCATCAGTCGGGAAAATAATTAAGTCGGTTGCTACACTGTCACTAATCCAATCACTCCCTGCATGGAAATATAGGGTCGCATTATAAGACATTTCGACGCCCAAGAACACATATTTGACAAGGCTTTCGTAGGAGTTGTGGGCATTTCCAGGGGTAGTTTTATGACCCTGGTGGTGGTTTGACCCTTCTTCTGTACCATGAACCTGAAGAAACACTTATGAGAACCCGACTGACCCCCTTTTTGACATTTAGAAATGGCTGATGTGAGAAGCGAAAATGTCTTATAATACCGACTATAATGTATGAGTTTGTTATTCATAATTTCATCTCTTGTCGCGGCATTAGGGGAAAAAATGAATCCCTTCCCTTCGATGTTGAAAATCTGTTCATTATTTAGAAACCACGAATGAAAGATGAGTGTATGTCCTTCCAGGTTTAAAATCATTCGGAATCTTTTCTCCTGACGTGGGATTAGAAAAAAAATAATCGGTTTCCTTCATTGTCGTAAGTCACTGATAACTATTCCATTTAAACCGCATCATCAGGGGAAAAATGAAGAGGTTTCCCCCAGTGTCTCAAACCTGCAAACACAGCTAGTAAAATATATGTTCGTGTATCCTTTTAAATCTCAAGTCACTGATAACTCTTCCCTTTAAACCGCATCATCAGGCCTAAAATCAAAAAGTTTCCCTCAGTGTCTTAAACCTACAAACACAGCTAGTAAAATATATGTCCGTGTATCCTTTTAAATCTTAAGTCACTGATAACTCTTCCCTTTAAACCGCATCATTAGGCCTAAAATCAAAAAGTTTCCCTCAGTGTTTTAAACTTGCAAACACAACTAGTAAAATATATGTTCGTGTATCCTTTTAAATCTTAAGTCACTGGCAAATCTTATCCACTAACGCCGCATCAGGGAGAAACAAGTGAGTCAGCCAGTGGCCTCCTCCGTCGTCAATCCCTTCATGATTCTAAAAGCCTCCGCCTGAGTGAGTGTGAAGCCGCCGCCGGGGAGACAAAGGCGGTGTGATTCTGCCACTCCTTCCCGCTCAGGTGCGTCGCTCAAGGAAGGGATCGGGTTCTGAGTCTACAATAAACACACAATAGATAATAGTCTGCGAGATGGGGTGGCAACAGGGTGAGAGTGAGAGAGAGAGAGAGAGAGAGAGAGAGAGAGAGAGAGAGAGAGAGAGAGAGAGAGAGTCTTGCCAGAACCAACATGTTTTTGTAAAGCTCTCTGCGTCAGTAACCCAGTCAAGTTGTCGCCAGTCTTCAAGTGTTGGCCCAGTCCTGCACTCAAAGGTCGCGCACAGAGAGAGAGAGAGAGAGAGAGAGAGAGAGAGAGAGAGAGAGAGAGAGAGAGAGAGAGGGAGAGAGTCCTTCTGGGGTCAACTTGTCTTCGGGTCTCCAAAAGGAACGAGGGAAACTTTGAGCAGGCAAACTCAAACGTGAACGCCTCCTCCTCCTCCTCCTCCTCCTCCTCCTCCTCCTCCTCCTCCTCCTCCTCCTCCTCAGCGCAAGTTGACGAATGCTATCTTAACTTGTGATGCCGCTACCGCCCCCCTGCCCCCCCCCTCTCTCTCTCTCTCTCTCTCTCTCTCACACACACACACACACACACACACACACACGCACACGCAGGTATAGCAAACTTTTTCTTATTTGATTGGTTGACTCTCCGTGGCTTCTCCTCCTCCTCCTCCTCCTCCTCCTCCTCTTATATTTCTTCTCTATTCAACCCGAAGTTCAACGTTGCTTTGGCCTCGTTTTGATCTGTGGAGCGGGCTTTGTGATCGCCTGCCTTCCCTCCCCCCCCCCCCCACACACACACACACACACACACACACACACACACACACACACACACACACACTCACACACTCACGGAAGGAAGAGACGGCCGGACCCGCACCCAAATATGTTCCTGCTGCCCGGGGTCCGTATTTTCAAAAGTATCGGCACACCTGCTCGAAAAGCCTCTCGTAGAAGTGTCTTGGATTTTCAAGGACTGTTTATGTGATTGTAGTGATACTTTTACATAACATCTGCATCTTCATCAGGAGCAATTACCCAAGAATACCCGGTCAGTCTTTTGGGGGCTTGGAAAATGATCGTAATGAGAGCCCGATACGTTTAAGAAAATATACGTCGTTCGCTCTCGGCTCTCACGACAAATACTTCCAAAGGTCACAAAGGAGATTAGTCGGGTTCTCAGGCGTGCGTTTCACATTCACAGTGCTGAAATCTTGTCAAACTATCGCTAGACTCATAAAACTACTCATGGGAATACTAACACAACCTCTACGAGATTAGTCAGGTTCTCAGGCGTGTTTTTTTCACATTCACAGTGCAGAAGCCTTGTCAAACTATCACTAGACTCATAAAACTACCCATGGGAGTAACGCAACCTCTACGAAACCCTTATCAAATGTAGAGTTGTAAGCCCCGTAATGATTGAGGATACGGTCATTAGGCTGCGGTAGTGAGCGGTGAGCAGATGAAAGAGTGCACAATGAGGCATTATCATCGCGGTTATTTGATGTGTGTGATCCGTATTGTGGTGGATAGTAATTTAACTTTATTACTAATCAATGATCTATGTAAGTTCCTCCATAATCCATGTCCGTTGATACAGTACAGGTTAGAATGGAAGGTATATAACAGGTGTGTGTGTGGGGAGGGGGTGGGAGGCGGTTCTGATTACCTTCATGAACCTTGTGCTCGATGTGAGGGATGTGTTCTTAGTATTTTTATATTTTTATATTACTAGAAGGCAAGAAACCAGAAGAGTAGTCTGAGTCCCTTGCCTTGGAGTCCAGTCCTCGACCTAGATAATTTGCACAGTCCTCTAAATGTTATTGTCTTTCAGTTTACACTCTCCTCATCCCTTTTAACCCGGTAGCAGTGACGGGCCAAATATGTGGCTTTACAGTATACCAGCGTCGGGCCAAATTCTTGCCTTGACATAAACCCCCAAAATAAAGGATACATAAACTGATCACAAATGCATTAATACATATAATATACTAATGGTTGGCGTGAGTGATGATTTTTTTCTCATTAATTCGCTTAGAGGGGTCTTTTAGAAACATGATCACCGCAGCTACTGGGTTAAATACCAACACAACATTCCCTCTCTGCACACAACTTTCTCGTTTATAATTCATGACGTGGCGCAGCATTGTCCTTCCCGCCTAATGCCATGATAGTACTCACCCATCATCTTGAAAATAATATCTAACAAGCCGAATACTTTGCACTCTTCTCGGTTAGTTCTGACTACCAACACATTTCCTCTCTAAATAACTTTCCCATTTCGAATTCATAACTGAGGGCAACGCTGTGTCTTACCTGCCTAGTGTTGTGATAATTCTCAACCAACACCATAAAAAAACATCCCCAAACAAACCGTACAAAAGGAAGAGTAGATGTAATACTAAAACGTTTCCTACAGACATGAACGTCGTCGCGCGAAACTCAAAAATATTCCGCGCGTCCCAATTCAGTTCCCCGCTTCAGAGGTGAGTTAATTCGTCCCTTTGAAGGATTAAAAGTTGGAATGAAAGGAAATTAGGTGTGTGTGTATGTGTGGGCGAGAAGGGGGCTCGGGGGAGGGATAAGGAGATCAGGTTACCATTACACCGTCCAAAGATGCGACCGTACCCTGTCTCTTCGCTCTCTCTCATCTCCGTCTACCGTCTCTACCTTTCTCACTCTTGTATCACCTCGTCCCATTGTGTTTCTCTCTCTCTCTCTCTCTCTCTCTCTCTCTCTCTCTCTCTCTCTCTCTCTCTCTCTCTCTCTCTCTCTCTCTCTCTCTTCATTTTCCCTCTCCTCCTTCCTCCCTCTTTTCTACCTCTCACTCATTTTTTCTCCCTTCCTCCCTCTGCCTTTCTCTTTCTCCTTATTATTTTTTCTAAACCTGCCATTCGTATCTTCCATATTTTCACCATTTCTATTATTTTCTCTTGCCATGCACTGCTCTCTTTCCCTTAGCTCCTTTCTCCCTCCCTTTGTGCTGCCCTATTTCCCGTTAGCGGCGTCCATTCTCACTCGCTTTCATCTCTAGTGTTTCTTCCTATCTCACCTCTTTCGGGCTTATTTCTTCCGTTGTACTTTTGCCTTTCCTCCATTCTGCGGCCTCCACTCACACACATATTGCTCTCGTGTTCTCCTTTCTTCCTCTCCCTCGCTCCGTCCTTCATATGGTGACGAGGGTAATCGATAGGAACTGCTGGATAAGGGAAGGGAAAGACACCTCTCTACCCAGAAATTGACCTCTCTTTTGGCCATTCTTTACTTTTTTGTCTATTATGGGAGCGGTGAGTAGCGGGATTTTTTTTCTACACTCTTCTTGTTGCCCTTGAACCGTCTCTTGTGTTGTAAAGAAAGATAAAAGTGCAATGGCCTCTGAAGATTCTAAAAAGAGAGTCGGGTCAAGTAGAGATAAGGAGGCTAGAGCTACCTCATTCCTGGTATTTGGGTTTACTGTGTGAGGGGAGGGGGCTGTGGGGTGTTTGTTTATGTGTTGGGAAGGAGGATGAGTTGGGGGTTAGTTTGTGTGTGTGTGTGTGTGTGTGTGTGTGTGTGTGTGTGTGTGTGTATGAGTAGAAGGAGGCTTGTGTGTTTGTGTGAGTGTGGTTGGTAGCAGCGACGGGGCAAATTTGTGGCCTTACCGTGTACCAGCGACGGGCCATATTTTTGCCATGATATACAGTAAACCCCCAAAAATAGATGATACATAAACTGATCACAAATGTTTCAATATATATTATGAAATGGTTTGTGTGAGTGATGATTTTTTCTCATTTTTCTCGCTTTGAGGGGCATTTAAGAAACATGATCCCCGCAGCTACCGGGTTAAGGGGCTATCACACTGGGAAAATTTTCGTGGATCTTCAGTCAAACCACGATTTCCGCTGGAGTGGTTCTCATATTTCCGTGGCTTTCTGACGCGTCCACGATCTTCCAAAGCTACGGTAGATTTCACCGAAGGACGACGGTATTACCCACCATCATCATCAGCAGCGATAACAAGAAACAAATGAGAACCACGCCAGCGATAATCGTGGTTTGACTGAAGATCCGCAGAAAATTTGCCCAGTGTAATAGCCCCTTTAGGAAGCGCGGCGTCAGACCGAGAGAGAGCAAGCTGGTTAAGGATACAATCGCCTGCTCGTACCTCGAATGTTTGGATCACACACACGAAAAAAGGAGCGGAGTGAAGCTGAATAAATTACGGTTTCAGAACATGGTGTGTCGCGCTGTCTGGTGGAGCAACAGCCAAGATGAATTACTCGCCTCATTTCGTATTCAAGTATTCATTTGTTTCCCATTGAGTCCATTTCCCGATTGCTTCATATCTGTCGCCTCTGTCTGTTCTCTCTCTCTCTCTCTCTCTCTCTCTCTCTCTCTCGCTCTCGCTCTCCTCTCCTCTCCTCTTCTCTTCTCTTCTCTTCTCTTTCTCAATTAACCGATGTGTTTCTCCTCCTAAGCTTCCCCTCTTCATTAATGGTGAGTATATGCTCTTCGAAGATTAATTAACATTATCACTCCCACCTTCCTACCCCTTCCCCCCCTTTCTGTCTCTCCGTCTCTCCCTTCCTCCCATTCCTCTGCTTCTTCCTCCCTTCCAACTGTCCTTGCTTTGTACATTGTCATTTCTCTCGTCTTCCTATTCTTTCCTTCCCTCTATCCACCATTCCTCCCTTGCTCCTATTCCTCTCCTTCTTTCTCCCTTCCATCTGTCCTTGCTGTGTACATTGTCATTTCTCTCGTTTTCCGATTCCTTCGTTCCCTCCTCTATCCACCATTTCTCCCTTGCTCCTATTCCTCTCCTTCTCATTTCCATCTGTGCTTCCTTTCCTATCCCCTTCATTTCTTCCTTACTCTTTTTCCTTTCCCTGTCCCTTCTTCCATCTGTCCTCCTTTCTACCTTCCTATCCCTCCCTTCCCTCTCCCCTTCCATCCCTCCCTTACTCCATTTTCTCTCCTTATCTCCTCTTTCATTTGTCCTTCCATTCTTCTCTTTAGTCTATCTTTCTTTTTTTTACTATTTTTCCTCTAATGCTCAGGTTTTCGTTTCAATAATTCTCTTCCCTCTCCTTCATTCTATCCTGCTTTCTTTCATTTCTTCCTTTCCTCATTCCATCCCTTCTTTCTCTCTTCCCTTTACTTGTTGACTTATTTACTCCTTCATAACTTCATTCCTTCTTTCTTTCCTTTCCTCTTCCATATTCCTCCTCCTCATGTTATCCCTCCCCTCCCTTCTCCCTGTTTTCCTTTCCTTTCTCTTATGTCACGTTTCCTCCCGCCCTTCCTTCATCTCCCTTCTTCCCTTTCTCTCCCTTCCTCCTCCCCGCGATGTCATTTCACACACTCCCTCCTCCTCTCTCCCTCCTCTCTCCTCCTCTCTCTCTCTCTCTCTCTCTCTCTCTCTCTCTCTCTCTCTCTCTCTCTCTCTCTCTCTCTCTCTCTCTCTCTCTCTCTCTCTCTCTCTCTCTCTCTCTCTCTCTCTCTCTCTCTCTCTCTCTCTCTCTCTCTCTCTCTCTCTCTCTCTCTCTCTCTCTCTCTCTCTCTCTCTCTCTCTCTCTCTCTCTCTCTCTCTCTCTCTCTCTCTCTTTTTTATATGAGAAAGAGGGTGAGGGAGAGAATAACTGAAAATAGTGAGGTGAAAGTGAGATAGCGAAGGGACTGTGAATGGAAAGTGACAGACGAAGGTGAGGAGGGAAAGAGATGACGATGAGGTAAGGTGAAGTGAAGCAAGCGTAATGATGATGATGATGATGATGATGACAGGTAAAGGAAGGACGGTATAATAATAGATGATGATAGAGAGCAAAGAGGGATGGAAGGAAGGTGATGATAAAGAGAGGTAAAGGACCCCCCCCCCCACCAACCCAAAGTAAAAGAAAGTGAAAGGGCTTTGACAGGAGGGAGAATTATTGATGGTGACAGAATGGAGGAATATAGATGAGGGAGAGAGACGGAAAGCGGTGTGTGAAAAAAAAAGAGAAAAGGTAAAAATGGAAGGCAGATTAAAAGAGTAAGACAGGCGTTAGTGACGAGAAAAAGAGGAAATGAGATAATGAGATAAACGGACAGACGTAGAAAAAAAAACAAGAAAAAAAAACATAAGAGGACAGATGAAGAAAGAAAAGACAGACGGAAATAACGAGGATGAGGGAAAAAAACAAACAACGAAATAAGGGCTGTGACGATAAAAGGGAAAGTGTTAGTAAATGTAAAAAGATAAGAAAAAGAAAGAAAGTAAAAAGACGCATGAAGATAGAAAGACAAACTACCGGTGACGTTGAGGATGAAGGAGGGAGAGAAGGAAAAATGAAATGCGGGCGACACTCGTTAGCGGTAAGGATGAAGGGGAAGAGGGGGAAAAAAATACGAAATGGGGGAATTGAATGGGCTGGGCGTGAAGGTGAATGAGGCGGGCAGGTGAATGAGCAGTAATTAGGCTTGTGATGAGGTACGACGCAGGTGAAAACGTCTTGTGTCGGCTGTTCTGGAAGAGGGCGGGAAAGGTTGAAGGAGGAGGAAAGAGAGAGAGAGAGAGAGAGAGAGAGAGAGAGGAGAGGATAGGAGAGGAGAGGAGAGAGAGAAAGAGAGTAAGAGAGAGAGAGAGAGAGAGAGAGAGAGAGAGAGAGAGAGAGAGAGAGAGAGAGAGAGAGAGAGAGAGAGAGAGAGAGAGAGAGAGAGAGAGAGAGAGAGAGAGAGAGAGAGAGAGAGAGAGAGAGAGAGAGAGAGAGAGAGAGAGAGAGAGAGAGAGAGAAGTCCAGCAATGTGCATCAGCTCCCTCACTAAGCTGGTCATGGTATTTACAAACCGGAATGATAAAACTTGTGAATCTGGTAACATATTTTCTCTTCTCATTTTCTTTTTTATTTCCAACATTATTTTTCAGGTTCGTTGCGTGTTGATATCGTGTTGTTTGTTGTTGTTATCCAGGAAGTTGTTGACGGTGACAGCAAGGTTGAAAAAAAGAGAACATTGCGAGAGGCTCTTCAGGAGATATGCTTTTGTGGTGTTTTGAGGAAAGGAGAGATGGTGGTTGTGGTGGTGGTGGTTGTGGTGGTGGTGGTGATGGTGGTGGTGGCGGTGGTGGTGGTGTGGAATCGTACTCTCAATAGACGGATTAAGTATTCTTCTTCTTCTCCTTCTTCTTCTTATTATTATTATTATTATTATTATTATTATTATCATTTTTATTATTATTATTATTATTATTATTATTATTATTATTATTATTATTATTATTATTATTATTATTATTATTATTATTATTATTATTATTATTATTATTATTATTATTATTATTATTATTATTATTATTATTATTATTATTATTATTATTATTGTTATTGCATCATTGTCATCATCGTTATTGGTAGTAGTGGAAGTAGTAGTAGTAGTAGTAGTAGTAGTAGTAGTAGTAGTAGGAGGAGGAGGAGGAGGAGGAGGAGGAGGAGGAAGACTAGAAAGTATGAAAAGGTCAAAGATTAGCGGCATCACCACGAAATATGAAACCAAAATAAATAACCACCAAGAAAAGGGAAGGAAGGGAGGGAGGAGGAGGAGAAGGAGGAGGAGGAGGAGGAGGAGGAGGAGGAGGAGGAGGCGAAGAGGGGAATAGGGAAGAAGAAGGGAAAACACAAAGGGAATGGTTCAAGGGGAGTGAGGAATAGGAGGAGGAGGAGGAAAAAGAGGTGGAGAGGAAGAATGAAGTTATGGGTAGGCGAAGGATGAGGGTTGTAGGGTGGGGTGGAGGGATGGGGGCAGTGAGTTTCAGGTGTAGTAGGAGGGGTTGGGGGCAGGGAGGGGGAGGGGGGGTATCTCAGATGGGAGCCTCATTTCCTGTTGGATGGAAAGTAATATTAGCAGAGTGTTGTTGTTGTTGTTGTGGTGGTGGTGGCATTTTTCCCATTTTTTTCCACTTTATTTTTGTGTATGTGTCATTCTGTCTGTTTGTCTGTTTGTATGTCCCTGTATCTGTCTGTCTCTTTGTCTGTCTCTGTCTCTATCTATCTATCTATCTATCTGTCTATCAATCTATGTATCTATATTTCCCTCGCATGCTGTCAGCCACATACATTTACCGAGAAATTGTTTGCAGAGAAAGATCGACGGAAGAGAGAGAGGGAGAGGGAGAGGGAGAGGGAGAGGGAGAGGGAGATGAGATGAAGGAAGGAGGGAGGGAAAGAAGTAAAGGAGGAGGAAGGAAGGAAGGGAGGGAAGAGTAAATGGAAAGTGTATCTATAATGTTTACCCGATCCTCGGAGATGTTACCCGACGAGAGAGAGAGAGAGAGAGAGAGAGAGAGAGAATGGAAGTAATTATCTTTCTCTAATGAATGTCTACTGTTGTTGTTTTCCTTGTGTGTATTTCGTATCGTTATTTTCCTTATATTCACATTCTTGTATCTCCTTTTTCTCTTCACTTTTTTATTTTCCTTTTTTATTTATTTTTATTTTTTTTTGTGTTTTTGTTTTTGTGTGTGTGTGTGTGTGTGTGTGTGTGTGTGTGTGTGTGTGTGTGTGTGTGTGTGTGTGTGTGTGTGTGTGTGTGTGTGTGTTTGTGTGCGGTTGGAAGATTCATTATTCTTTCCCAGTTGACGGAACCATTTTTCATATCTGGCGTCCTTTCTTTCCTTAGTGCCACTCTCTCTCTCTCTCTCTCTCTCTCTCTCTCTCTCTCTCTCTCTCTCTCTCTCTCTCTCTCTCTCTCTCTCTCTCTCTCTCTCTCTCTCTCTCTCTCTCTCTCTCTCTCTCTCTCTCTCTCTCTCTCTCTCTCTCTCTCTCTCTCTCTCTCTCTCTCTCTCTCTCTCTCTCTCTCTCTCTCTCTCTCTCTCTCTCTCTCTCTCTCTCTCTCTCTCTCTCTCTCTCTCTCTCTCTCTCTCTCTCTCTCTCTCTCTCTCTCTCTCTCTCTCTCTCTCTCTCTCTCTCTCTCTCTCTCTCTCTCTCTCTCTCTCTCTCTCTCTCTCTCTCTCCTTTTGTTTCCCTTCCCTTATCCTGTGTTATGTCTCCCTTGTTAAGTTTCCCCTCCCTTCCCCGCCTCCCGTTTTCTATAGATGGCCTCACGATCTCACCCGTTATATTTGTTTCCCTCAATTTGTGTTTATTTTATCCATATGTGTTGCGTTGTTGTGTTGCGCTAAGAGGTAATGCAATTATCGTTCCCCCTCCTCACATCGTTTATGATTTCTTTATGTTTACTTATTTATTTGATCTCTGCTTTTTCTCATTATTTTTTTTTCTTCATTCTTCTGCTTTTATTTTTTTCCGTTTTGCTTTTTTTTACTACTTTTCTGCTTTTCTTTTTCCATTTTACTTGTTTTTGTTTTTGTTTTCTTTTTTTCACTTTCGGTTTTACATTTATTTTCCAACTTTTCCATTTCATTTTTCCACTTTTATTACTTTCCTTTTTTTCCACTTTACTTTTTTCCACTATTTTTCCACTTTTTCTCTCTTTTCATTTTTCCACTTCCCAATTTTTTCCACATTTTTTCCACTTTTTTTTATCATGAGTGCCTCATGTAACAAAACCTTCCTTTGTTCTCTTGATTAAAAGTGGATGAAAAACACCAAGAAAGAATAAAAAAGAAACACAAAATTAAGAACAGACCAAAAAGGCGAAACGGAACGCAACAAAAATTCAAGCGCCATAAATCATTGAAAAAGTCTACGTGTTTTGGTAACCATATTTCATTACTCCTTCAATTCCGTTTCCTTCTCATTTCCTCATCCTCCTCACTTCCTCATCCTCCTCACTTCCTCATCCTCTTCACTTCCTCATCCTCCTCACTTCCTCATCCTCCTCACTTCGTTTTGTTTATATTTCCCCTCTTCCTTTATCTCTCCCCTTGTCTTCCTTGTTTTGCATATTTACTTTTTGATTCGTTTCATTTCGTCACTTTTCTTTCCCTTCTACGCCAACCACAGATACAAAAAGTTAAAGTAAATATAAGTAAAAAAACGATAACAAAATCCTAACAACAATGTCACCTACACAACTATAACAATGCTCGCTGTGACTGATTTTCCCTTTTTTTTTCTTATGCTTTAATTTTTATCTTATTTTACTGTCTCCTTATTTTTCACTAACCTTTCTTCGGCTCGGATGGCATTTTCCTCCATTTCTTTGCTATAATCTTTTCCTCGGCGTCCTCTCCCTTCCCTTTGATCCGTATGACAATTACTGGGCGCCCTTTTCCTTCTTATTTTCTTATCCTGTCCTCATCTGTGTTTCTCTTTGGCATTTTCCTCCACTTTCTTTACTTCACTTTTTCCCTCACCCTCCTTACCCCTTCCTATGTCTCGTATGTGAACAGCTGGGCTTTATTTCTTCTTCTGTGCCTACGCTTTCCTCATCTGTAATATATTTTTTGGTCATTTTCCCCTATTTCTCTTCGTCACACTTTCGCTCGCCTTCTATTCCCTTCCATTGGACATCTTACTTATTTTCTATACTTTCTTCATCTGTAATATATATTTTGCCATTTTCCTCTATTTCTTTAACTCAATCTTTCCCCCGCCTTCCTCTCTTTTCCTTCCCACCGGCTCGCACGACAATAGCCGGGGCCGACCTGTTGATGTTATTGGTGTCGCAGGCCGCCTTACACACCACCTACTGACCGACTACCTGGGGATGAGTCTTTGTAATCGGCCGGGCTTACTAGGCTTACCCTCACCCAGCCTCCTGGTGCTTCCTCGGCCGGGAGTGAAGAGGATTGGTGCTGCGGGGAGTCTGAGAAGGAGGGGATGAAGGGAGAGCTCCGGTTATCTCTCCCTGTATAAGTATAAATCTCGTTGTATAAGTATTAGTCTTGGAGAAGAATGGGAAGTTTTAAGCGATGAGTAACGACTGTGAAGTATGGAGCGATGGTTAAAGAAAGGGTAAGGTACTAAGGGGATTGGTTTTTGTCTCGAAGTAGAACGCGAAGTAGGAAGTAATGGGCAAGGAATGAATGAAGGTTTAGGTTCCTGACTCGGATAAGAATAGGAGGTAGGGACTGATGGGTAAGGGAAGGGGAAAGGTAGAGGTTCTTGTCTAGAAGGAGAAGAACATGAAGTTGTTTTCGGTAAGAGGAGATTAAATATATGTGTTCTAGTCTTGAAGGAAAGAATTAAGAGCTGTAGGAAGTGTTGAGTAAGGAAAGGGAGATGATATAGGTTCTTGCTTTGTAGAAGAATATGGAGTTGAAAAGTGGGTAAGAGAATGGGGAAGGTAGGGCCTCTAGTCTTGAAGGAAGGGAGGGAGGAATGGGTAAGAGACACGTGAAGGGATATGATTTAGTCTTGTGTGGATGAGAGGGGGGTGGCATACTGTGTGGGGTGGATGAAGGGGAGATGCCTTTGAGTGGGGAAGGTAGGGGCTCTAGTCTTGAAGGAAGGGAGGGAGGAATGGGTAAGAGACGCGTGAAGGGATATGATTTAGTCTTGTGTGGATGAGAGTGGGGGTGGCATACAGTGTGGGGTGGATGAAGGGGAGATACCATATGAGTGGGGATGGGTGAGTCACATGGTAGCATATTGAAAGGACTTCGTGTGAGATCTAATTTATGAGAGATCTAATATACGTACAGAGAGGGATCGGCGGGGAGAAGACATCATATTGAGACTCGCAGCAAGGGAGAGGGAAGAGGAGGAGGAGGAGGAGGAGGACCCAAAAAGAATATATGGTGAGCTGTTATGCTAAGCCCCAGTCCTGTGCCGCTTTTATGGACGACGGGACTGGCTCGACCTATAAAGAACATATGAGCTTAAGATGCGGCCATAATGAAATATCGTACCACAAGGGATGGCTGACAAAGGACGAGGCAGTGCGGGGATTGGCAGGGTAGGGAAGGAAGGGTAGAAAGGAGAGGGTACGGAGGGAGGGGGTGGGAGTAGGCACTGTACACCAGATTCTCTTTCTACTTTTTTTCTACTCCGACTTTGTATTATAATAAGTGTCACCCGAAATTGACCTCTCTTTTGACCTCTCGTTGTGTTTTTAATGGTTGGAGCAGCTTCTAGGGGATCTTTTTTTCCTTGTTTTTTCCCCTTGAGCTGCCTGCCTTGATGTAAAAAAAAAAGCCTTGAAAGTACTAAGAGCTGTCTGCCTCTCACAATCTAGCTTCTCTTTTTACAGTGACGGAAGTAGCTCAAGGGCAAAACAAAAGACACAAAAAAGAGCCCACTAAGCGTTACGTAGGCAAAACAGACTGGATTGAGTGGCCAGAAGAGAGTGTGCTTATTATTATGTATATGGAAAGGGAGGAGGTCTGACTCAGGGCTAAGGAAGAGCTATATGAAAGGCCGCCACATGCTATACTCACACTAAGTAAAACAGATGATGCCAAAGTTATGTATTAGTGAAGATGTAGCGGCCAGCAGAGTAGTCGCTCGTGTTTCAGTACAGTTTCAATCTATACTTTGAAGAACCCTGCTGTTAACTGTCCTCATGTTGACTTGCCTTTCCTCTCATTTCATTTCATTTTATCTCATTTCAATTTTGCAGCGTGGCGATAGTTTTATTTTAACCTAATACAGACTTACAGTTCATATCTTAAAGTACTTTGCCTATATATCCCATCTTTTTAACTCTCCTTGTGTTGATTTTGCTCTCCGTGTTGCAGTGTGGAGGGAGTCTATCTTAACCCAGTACAGTCACAATCCATACCTTGAAGAACCCTACTCTAGATATACTCCCTCCTTGTGTTGACTCTCCTTGTGTTAACTCTCCTTGGGTTGACTCTGCTCTCCGTGTTGCAGTGTGAAGGGAGTCTATCCTAACCCAGTACAGTCACAATCCACACTTTGAAGAACACTGCGCTAGATATACTCCCTCCTTGTGTTGACTCTCCTTGGGTTGACTCTCCTTGTGTTAACTCTCCTTGGGCTGACTCTCCTCTCCGTGTTACAATGTGGAGGGGGTCTATCCTAACCTAGTACAGTCACAATCCACACTTTGAAGAACACTACCCTAGATATACTCCCTCCTTGTGTTGACTCTCCATCTGTTGATTATCCTTCTGTTGACTCTGCTCTCCGTGTTTCACCGTAGCGGGAGTCTTTCTAAACCCATCAGAGAGTCAATCCACATGAGGCGTGTAATGACAGAGTGGCTTACGCGAATCATAATGGTATGGTAAAGAAGCCCTCTCCATCACCTCACGCCTCATACTTTAAAGACCTCTACACCAGACACACTTCCTCCCAGTAATAACTCCGGATGTTGACTCCCCTTCTTCTTATGTATCAGGGTGTGGGGAGTCTTTCCTAACCCAGTACAGAGTCACAATACACACTTTGAATATCCCTGCTCTAGACACTCCCCTCTCTCGTGATAAGTCTCCGGATGTTGACTCCCCTTCTTCCTAAGTATCAGGGTAGGGGGGAGTCTTTCGTAACCCAGTACAGAGTCACAATGCACACTTTGAATATCTGCTTTAGACACTCTCCTCTCGTGATAACTCTCCGGATGTTGACTCCCCTTCTTCCTATGTATCAGGGTAGGGGGGAGTCTTTCGTAACCCAGAACAGAGTCACAATACACACTTTGAATATCTGCTTTAGACACTCTCCTCTCGTGATAACTCTCCGGATGTTGACTCCCCTTCTTCCTATGTATCAGGGTGGGGGGGAGTCTTTCCTAACCCAGTACAGAGTCACAATGCACACTTTGAATATCTCTGGTCTAGACACTCCCCTCTCTCGTGATAAGTCTCCGGATGTTGACGCCCCTTCTTCCTATGTATCAGGGTGGCGGAAGGCGACGAGACAAGAGGCGCCATCACACCCACCTTGCGTCTGAGGCGGGATGGAGGTAGGCCTGCTGCTGACGTCTTCCCCGGGCTGCATGGGGGCTGAGTGCGGCAGCGGCGGGGAGGAGGCGGGAGAGGTGCGGCCGGCCATGCTCCCCGCTGCCTTGCCCTCCGCCCTCCAGCCCTCCCTCACGCCGCCACCCGAAGATATGGCAGTCCTCGGGAACTCCTCCAGCGCCCTCCCCGACGTGTCCTTCCCCGCCTACATGCAGGGGCTCTACACGGCCTGGTGCCTCCTGCTGCTGATCGTGGGCCTGGTGAGACACACACACACACACACACACACACACACACACACACACACACATTCACACGCATTCACACACATTTTTCCCATCGACACTAAAGTTTTTCCTTCGTTTGCCTCGACTTGTTTCTTTCTGTCTGTCTGTCTGTCTGTCTGTGTCTCTCTATTTATCTAGCTTTCTGTGTGATAGTCTGTCTGTATTTCTCTTTATCTATTTGTCTATTGCTTTATCTATATCTGTCCGTCCATCTGTCTATCAATCACTCCATCTGTCTATCTATCTATCTCGCACTCTGCCTTTTCTCCTTCCCACCTTTGCCCTACCTCATCTAATTTCCTCCCGTCCTATCTTCCTCCCCCTCCCCCTCGCCCTCCGCCTCCCATCCTCGCCACAGCTTCATCGAATCTCCTCCTTTTCGCCGCTTTCTTCGCGTTGATGGGCTCTGGGACGCTTAGTATGTGTCCCCTACACTGATACGCCACCCCGCTTCTCCTCCTCTTTCTTCCTCTTCCTCCTCCTCCTCCTCCTTTATCTCTTGTTCTTTCTCTTCTCGTCGTTCTCGTTATTCCTCCTCCAAGGGTGAAAGGTGACCTCATTGAAGTTTGTAAGTGGATGAAGGGCTTTTAACAAGGCTGATGTTAATAAGGTTATTCTAGGGAAAGAGCATGTTGAGTCTCACAGCAATAGGGTCACGGAGATTAATTCTGTTTCAATTAAGATATGGACAAGATTGGTTTCTTACACAACTTTCTATAGGAAGCTGCTGCACACATCATTATATGGATGCTTAGCGCTCAAATGACTTACAGCTTTCAGCGTTAGCTCTTTCAGATAGCCATACGCCTAGGGCTTAGCACAATGAGTCTGGAAAAGATCGTTAATGAATAATAAAACGATAGTCGATGATATAGCAAAGACTTTTAACTCACCGCTCTTTATAGTTAAGGAGTTAAAGTGACCGCCTTCAATAGCAATAATATATCAAATAGAAGGAAAGTAGAAAGAGGAAGAGAATCCGTCAGTATAGTTTAGAAATAAAACATATATACGAGATGAAGACTCTGTCAAAATAGTTTTAAGACGTCTGGGGCAACACCAAAGGTTTCACTGAAATGCTGAAGAGAGGATGACCAAGAATCATATGGGAAGCCAAGATCACTGGCAGCACGCCCCTTGCGGAATCCATGTGATCAGAGGGAAGGTTGGAAGTTGATAGTTGCGAAGTAAGTTCATGCTAAGGATTGTTTCTGAACCTTAATTAAGAAAGTTAGGAAAGAACAACTATAGGATGGTTTTACTGGCATAGAGCGGTCACTCTTCTTAGGCACAGGTTTTACGGACACATACTTCTACCAGGTAAGAGGATGGCATTGATGGGCAGAGGCGAAAGAGTTTGACCAGGCAGGGTGTCATGGCGAACATACTTAAGGGCAAAGGAGGTATTTCGTCAGAACCATAAGCGTTTTAAGAATTTAAGCCAGAGAGCATATAAAACGTCGCTGTTGTGAATATTAATATTAGACTTAGTAAGGTCAGATGGGGGATGAGTGGGAAGATGCCCTGAATCGTCCAGAGTGGAATGGAATTTTAGCAGAAGTTTGAAGGAAGAGTAAGCTGCAGAGACATGCGCCATCATAATTAAAGAGAGGTAGAAATGATGAAGCAAATTTTCAACATATTTTAGCCAGAAGCCAGAATTCTCGGGAAGATGGGGTTAAATTTACGCGACCTGCACGGCTTAGGGCCTTAGATAGAGTGGTATCTTCCAAACTTCTTATATTCTTATGAGTTTATGATCTTAGTTTCATAAGCTCATCATCATTTCTTTTACTTTTCATCCAGTCTCCCTCTCCTCCTCCTCCTCCTCCTCTTCCTCCTCCTCCTCCTCGTCTTCTTTCTCCTCCTCCTCCTTCTTAATCATTACCTCCAACACCCCGACCACCTTTGCCATCATCATCTTATCTTCTATCTTAGGTTTCTCCGCTTTCTCCTCCTCCTCCTCCTCCTCCTCCTCCTCCTCCTCCACAGGTGACTAACTCTTCTTCACACCTGACAGCCCCCACACTTCACCTGACTGACTCGCACACTCCTCACTCCCTTAAAGCACTCTCCTCCTCCTCCTCCTCCTCCTCCTCCTCCTCCTCCTTTTGCTCCCTAACCTCTTGCTTCCCCAACTCATCTTTCCTTTTTATCATTTTCTTTAACTTTCTTTCCTTTTTCTTTTCTTTTTCTTTTTTTCACTTTTTTTTATGTGATGCGTTTTCTTCCTCTCTGCTTCGTCACCTCCTCTTTTTCTTTTTTATATGTATTTCTCTCTCTCTCTCTCTCTCTCTCTCTCTCTCTCTCTCTCTCTCTCTCTCTCTCTCTCTCTCTCTCTCTCTCTCTCTCTCTCTCTCTCTCTCTCTCTCTCTCTCTCTCTCTCTCTCTCTCTCTCTCTCTCTCTCTCGCTCTCGTTCTCTTCCCCTGACCTATTTCCTCCTTTCAACACACGTTTTCCCCTTTACTGAAGTCCCCCATTTTTTTTTCTTTTAATCGATTCTCTTTCACACACCCTTGCCGGCCTCCCTTGTCTCTTTAATTCTTCTTCTTCGTCCTCTCCTGCTCTGTATTCTGTCAGGATCACTTTTACCTTCCCTGGCAGCCTCCCGCAATTCTGCTTTATTATTTTGTCTGCGTCTTCCTGTCAACTAGAATTCCCTTTACTGTTTTACCCTTCAGCCCATCTCTCTCTCTCTCTCTCTCTCTCTCTCTCTCTCTCTCTCTCTCTCTCTCTCTCTCTCTCTCTCTCTCTCTCTCTCTCTCTCTCTCTCTCTCTCTCTCTCTCTCTCTCTCTCTCTCTCTCTCTCTCTCTCTCTCTCTCTCTCTCTCTCTCTCTCTCTCTCTCTCTCTCTCTCTCTCTCTCTCTCTCTCTCTCTCTCTCTCCTTGTCTATATCTATCTATCTATCTATCTATCTATCTATAGCCATCTCTCCATCACGTACTCACTTAATCAATCAGTCAGTCAGTCTATCAATCACTTAATGCGTGTTCTGTAGCATTCAATTACGTAACTCTCCTTTCTTATCTCATTCACTTAGTACAATCTCTCAGTATCTTTCGGGCTATCTATCTATCTATCTATCTATCTATCTATATCTCTTTCTAACACTCAATCACTCACTCACTCAATACGCTTTCAATTACGTAACTCACCTTTCCTTCCTTACCTCATCCATTTAGTACCTGTCATTTGTCGCCTTTCATCTTTCCCCTCGCGAAGAAAACGGTGACAATGAGGGAGGTAAGTGAAGGGGTAACACAATCATTCAGGCCTATCTATTTCTTCCCTTCCCATCTTCTTCCCCTCTTTCACTGGTCTCTTTTCTTCCCCTTTCTCTCCCTTACAGTGTCCCTTCCTGAAACGGTGATAGTGAGGGACGAAAGTGAAGGGGTAACACAATCATTTACCCCTCTCTTTCTTTCCTTCCCCTCTTCTTCCTAACCCCTCTTCTTCCCCTCTTTCACTGGTCTCTTTCAATCCTTCCTTCCCTCCCTCACAGTATCTCTTGCTAGTACGGTGACAGTGAGGCAGATAAGTAACACAATCACTCTCCCCTCTCTATTTCTTTCTCTCCCCTCTTCTTCCTCTCTTCATCTCAGTGGTGCCTTTCCTTCCTTTCTTTTCTCCCTCACACTCTTCCTCACCCTCTCCCTCACTCTTCTTTGCACAGCTGGGTGACATTCCTATTTCTTTCCCTTCCCCCTTCTTCCTCTCTCTGTCAATGGTTCCTTTTCCCTCCCTCTCTTTCCTTTATTCCTGCCTTCTCTCCCTCACACTCTCCTCATTCTACTCGACACGGCTGGGTGACATGTCTTTATTCCTCTCCCTTCTTCTTCCCTTCCCATCTCCTTCCTTCCTCTTCTCCCTCACTGGTCCCTTGTCCCTCACACTCCCTCACACTCCCTCTCACCCTGACACAGCTGGGAAACATGGTGGTGCCGGTGCTGGTGGTGAGAGACAGGGAGCTGCGAGCCGCCTCCACCAGCATCTTCATCGTCAACCTTGTGGCCGCTGACTTGCTGGTCCTGGTCGTGTGTCTTCCCACTCTCCTCTCCGAGCTCTACGCGCCCCCCTCCGTCTGGGTTCTCCCGCCCTCCATGTGTGAGTATGACTGCACGTGTGTACGATGGCTCTTGAATGGGTGTGTAGGGTTGTGGACAACTGTACAAACACAAGACTTTTCAGTGTATGTGTGATAGGTTATAATGAGTTTCTGTGCCTTATAGTCATGTGTGGTCATTTGTTGTTTTTTATACACATAGACTCGAATGTGTGTGTATGTGTGTACGATTATTTATGGGTTTATGTACGCTTTCTTGTTGTTAGTGCGACTTCACATACACAATAGACTCTTGAATGAGTGTCTTATTTTGACGTCCTATTTTGAATAAGTTTTTGAATTAGTTTTTGGATGACACGAATACACATACACGACACTCTGGAATGTATGTTTGCTTAATTTTCATCTGTTTCTGTGCAGATTTTAATGCAATATCATGAATTGAATACCCAAGGAAGTCTAATTTCAGTCTCCTTTTTATCAATTATTTGAAACAAAGGCGATAATATGAAGTTGTCAGGTTACCACAACTATGGCTCTGTTTCCCATGAGATTTAAAACCATGTGAGATGATTTTTCTTTATAACATTTTCGTTTGATCTTATTCGAATTACTTGGGTGAACTATTATGTTACTCTGCCTCAAAGCTCTGTAGACAAGGCAAGGAGAGGGGTTATACCTTTCATGTGATCCGGGTGGAGGCGCAGACGACGGTGCTGCCCTCTGTGCAAACTCAGCTCGGGAAGTTCAACAGCATTAGGAGCACCGCTATATCGCCTCACTAAACAGTATTCGGTTACGTCTTCAACTGCCGCATGTACCAACACACACACACACACACACACACACACACACACACACACACACACACACACACTCTCTCTCTCTCTCTCTCTCTCTCTCTCTCTCTCTCTCTCTCTCTCTCTCTCTCTCTCTCTCTCTCTCTCTCTCTCTCTCTCTCTCTCTCTCTCTCTCTCTCTCTCTCTCTCTCTCTCTCTCTCTCTCTCTCTCTCTCTCTCTCTCAGCTACAGGATATACACGAAACATGGTTATTATTCTTCAAAGAGAGAGAGAGAGAGAGAGAAACCAACCGTCCTTCCTTCATTCCTTGCCTCTCCAATCCTCACTCGCTCTCCCTCCCTCCCTCCCTCCCCCTCTCTCCCTCCCTCTCCCTCCCTCCCTCATCGACATCCACATCAACCCTCTCCATAAAAGCTTTCCACTGGTCCGTATCACTCCACAAACACTTCGCATTTCCTACATTCCTCTCGCATCCCTCCTTCCCTCCCTCCCTCCCTCCCTCCTACTAACACGCCATATCAAACCCGAGAAAAGAACACACACTGAAATAGCCTCGTCTCGTTTTCTTTCCTAGATTAATTATTATGCATTGCGATTCACCATGTTGTTGTTTTTTTAATTTTAATCGGGTGTGAGGGTGGAGAGGGGGGGGTTGTGTGTGTGTGTGTGTGTGTGTGTGTGTGTACTCCCTTTGTTGTTTCTGGGCTTACAAACACGTCTCGTTCAGGTATATAAACACACTTATCCTCTGTTGTTATTGTCCCATCCTCCTCCTCCTCCTAATCCTCCTCTTCCTCCTCCTCCTCCTCTCTAGTAAAGCGTTTGCCAGCACTACCTCGTTCACACCTGGTACATACACACACACACACACACACACACACACACACACACACACACAGACACACTCCAAAATTCATGATAGGTGTGTACGTGTGTGTGTGCGTGTGTGCCCTTCCTCCCGTTCACCTCCATCTCTCCCTCCTTCCTTCTCTCCCTCTCGGCTCCTCTCTTCCATCATTCCCTTTGTTTCACCTCCCTTTACCTCCCATATTTCCCTCCATCCTTCCCTCCAAGCCTATAGGTATGTGTGTGTGGGTGTAGTTCAGTCATGCCTTCCCTCACTCACCTCCTCTTACCCTCCTTTCCTCTCTCCCTCCTTCCTTCCCTCCCTCCCTCCAGGCTTCCTTATTAGTGCTGATGTGCCCTTTCTTTCTTCTATCCCTCCATCTCCCTCTCACCCTCCACTTCGTCCCTCCTCCCCCTTCCTCTCTCCTTCTCTCCCTCCATCTCCCTCTCACCTTCCACTTCTTCCCTCCTCCCCCTTCCTCTCTCTCCTTCCTTCTCTCCCCTTCCCCTTTCGCATCTCCTTCCCTACCCCCTTCTCCCTCCTCTTCGCCTCTCCTCCCCCAGCCTCACACCATTCCCTTCGTCCCCCCTCCCCAACCCTCTTCCCTCGTTTTCCCCTCTCTTTTCCCCTTTTTCCCTCCCTTTCTCCTCCTCCTCCTCCCCCAGCCTCACACCCTTCCATTCGTCCCCTTTCCCCCATCCTCTTCCCTCGTTTTCGCTTCTCCTTTCCCCTTTTCTCCCTCCCCTTCTCTCCCTACTCCTCTTCTATTCCTCCCTCCGTCAGTCAGTTTCCACCAAATTTCCTGGGCGTGTCTGTGGGCGACGCGGGTGACCGTATAAAAATCACAGAGGGGACATCTCGCCTCTACGCACTTTTAGCTCAATTTTTTCACCATCTTTTACTCGTGTGCGGCCCCCCAAAAAACGTAATATAATAGAGAGAGAGAGAGAGAGAGAGAGAGAGAGAAGATTGTATCAAATAATAGTTTAGAGGAAAATAAAACCAGTATATGATAGGATGACCAGGGGGAGACAGTGCTACATAAAACACTTTCAAGATAAAACATAATTGCGTATTACAGCAAAATGAGAGATGGGAGTTTACCAAGGAGAGAGTACAAAGAGAGGATAACCGTAGGAGAAAGAAAGCACTTTAAGAAGGAAAGGAAGATTGCACTATAGAATAAAAAGGAAGATAGGAGTTTAAGAAGACTAACAGTATATAACAAATAGAGGAGGGTTACACTATACGACAAAGCAAGGAAGATAACACGCTATTAGAAAGACAACACCGTAGGGAAGATAACAACGTAAGAAATTAGCAAGGACGGAGGATGACGTAGCTTCTATAAGAGAAAAAATACTACAAGACAAACGAACTTGCACTAGGTAACAAAGATTAGAAGACAACCCCATTAACACCCAAGCGAGTTAATGAGTGTGGTAGGTCAGGTTAGGTCAAGTTGGGACAGTGAGAGAAAGACTGTCATGCAATACCCCGACGGACGACAGACTGAGCCACATAGAAAAACGCCGCGGAAACAAAAATAAAACCAGAAATAAAGCTGAACCGAGGTACAGATTGCATCGCGTTATGAAACAAAGGGAGAGGCCAGTGAAATCGGTGCGTTGCTTTGCGGTGAGGCTGCGGCGTGTAAAAATAGAGAGAGAGAAAGAGAGAGAGAGAGAGAGAGAGAGAGAGAGAGAGAGAAATATTTAACCATGAAAAAGAAAATAAACAAGTGAGAGAGAGAGAAGAGAAAAGAGAAATCTAGAGAGTAGAGAGAGAAGAGAGAGAGAGAGAGAGAGAGAGAGAGAGAGAGAGAGAGAGAGAGAGAGAGAGAGAGAGAGAGAGAGAGAGAGAAGTAGACAGACAGATAGATAAAATGATAGATAACAAAATAGATAGACAAAGATTAATTAGAAAGACAGACAGACACAGACACACACACATATAGTTAGATAAGTAGAAAACCACAGACAGACAGACAGACAGACAAACTATACAACGCAAAACCCACTTAAAAAAGCTACATAAACACCACATAACACAACAGCGAAAGACAGACCGCAACAGAGAGACCCACTAACCTCATCAACCCACGGGCGAGGGAAAGATTGCCTCGGGTTTTAGTACAAAGAAGAGAAAGAGAGAAACACATCCACTGTTTTTTCATCGGGGCGAATCTGGAACCAAATTTGATCAGTGACTTGTGGCATCTTGTTCTGTGTCTTATATGGAACAGCGTCTTGTGGGTACCTGTTTGTTGTTGTTGTTGTTGTTGTTGGTTGTGGTGATGGTTGTGTTCTTGTACGTTAACTCTCGGCCTATCTATCTTCTATTCTTCTGCCTTTATTTCTTTTATTCTTTTCAGTTGTCTCTATCTTATTCTTACGCTTGCCTGTCTCTTATTTTTGGGGTTGTCTGTCTCATTCTCTTAGGTTGCCTGTCTCTTAATCTTTGGGCTGTCTCTCTCTTAACCCTTTCCTGTCTATCTCTCAACCCTTGGTCTGCTTGTCTCTTTATCTCTGACCTGATATATTTAACTTTCGTCCTATATCCATTACCTATCTATTGTTCTGTCTATCTCATCCCCTGGCCTGTCATTTCTCTACTCTTGGCCCGTCTGTCTCTCAACTCCTGGGGTTTCTATATATAAATTCTCAACCTCTCTGTATCTTTATTAACTCTAGGCCAATATCTATTACTAACCCTTGGCCTGTCTATATATAAATTCTCAACCTCTCTGTATATTTATTACCTCTAGGCCTATCTCTGTTATTTCCCGGCCTGTGTCCTTCGCCGTAAGATGAATGCTCTTCGCTGGCCGGCTGCTCACTCTCCCCTCTCCCCGGCCGCTGACAGGGAGAAGAGAGAGCTGAGTGAGAGGGATGGGCTCTTGGGAGGGATGGTAAATGTCTGTCTGTCTCTGGCATGCGACACTTTCCTCTCCTTCCCTCGCTCTCCCTTCACTCATCTCTCTTCTATAGCAATGTCCCTCCCTCCCTCTTCCCATCTCTTCCCTCTCCCCTTCCTTTTTTCCCTCCCTTCTATCCTCCTTCTCGTCACATTTTCTCCCTCTTCTCATCTTCCCTCTCCCCTTCCTCCCTATTCTCCATTCCTCCCATCTTCCCTCTCCCTTTCCTCCACAGTCGTTCCCTCTCTCCTTCCCTTTCCTCCCTTTTTTCATTCTCCTTTCCCTTTCTTCCTCTCTCCCTTCCTTTTCCCCTCTCTTCTTTCCTGCCTTCCTTCCTTCTCTCCTTTCTTTCTTCCTTCCTTTCCGTCTCCTTTTCCTTCCTTCCTCTCTCCCTTCCTTTTTCCTTCTCTTCTTTCCTGCCTTCCTTCCTTCCCTCCTGTCTTCCTTTCTTCCTTCCTTTCCTTTTTCCTTCTTCTCTCCTTTCCCTCCTCCTCACCTACTGCCACCTTTCACTTCCCCTTCCTCCCTCATTTCCTCCCTCCCTACCATCCTTCCTTCCTTTCCTCTCTCCTTACTTCCCTCCCTCCGTCCCTTTCTCTCCCGGACATATCATCATTATACAGACAAACTTCACGCTCATTAACACCCGCATCTCAAGACACACACTCACGACTTTTCTTTCCCCACTCCCAGATTTTTCGTACCCAGGATTTTCTTTTTATCGTTTTTTTATTGTATTCCATTGTACATTATTATTCACCCCGAGACCTTATCCGAGTCCGCTATTCTGGCAGGGGAGAGTGTGAAAGAGCGGCTTGTGTTATCGAAAATTGAGTCCCGGGTCCAGAGAGGGAGTGAGAGAGAGAGAGGGAGGGTGTGAGAGAGAGAGAGAGAGAGAGAGAGAGAGAGAGAGAGAGAGAGAGAGAGAGAGAGAGAGAGAGAGAGAGAGAGAGAAAGAGAGAGAGTATATCTGCGCTAACGAGACAGACATACACAAAGACCTAGACACAGAAGAAGACAGAAAGGAAAGAGAAAAAAAGAAGAAAAAGGAAATTCGACGAACAGAAATAAGCTTCGTTTCCTGCCGTTTCTTTTCTTTATATTCGCATCAAGAGAGAGAGAGAGAGAGAGAGAGAGAGAGAGAGAGAGAGAGAGAGAGGGAGAGGGAGAGGGAGAGGGAGAATCATCAACTAACCGTAAAGTATATAAGGGAGAAAGACAAGGAAGAGGAGGACGAGGAAGAGGCTGGTAGAAATCAATGTATCGGTCGGTTGGTCGGTCGCTCGGTCGGTCTCACCCATCCCGACCCAGAGGAGGATAAATCAATGAGTAGCCGATGAATGGCTCACTCACGGCTGACTTATGGCCCGGTGATGGCTCAGGGGGGACGGAAATAATGGCTCACTGATAGGTTCGATAGCGGCGGAGTTTTTTGGCTCACTAAAGGGTCAGGTTATGGCTCAATTGTGGCTGTGTCTTAGGAAAAGGTTCATCGATGTTGTGGTGTAAATGGGTTTTTTTGACAGTAGAGGAGGCAGGAAAAGGGAAAAAAAGTAGAGGAAGCAGGAAAAGGGAAAAACAAAGGAAGAAAAAAGTAGAAAAAAGTAGAGGAAGCGGAAGAAGAAACATAAAAAGAAGTAGAAGTAGAAAAGTAGAAAAAAAGTAGACGTAGAAGAAGAAAAGTAGAAAAAAGTAGAGGAAGCAGCTTAAGGAAAAAATAAATGAAGAAAAAGAAAACAAAAGATTGGAGAGGGGTAGAGAGGGAGAGGTGGGAAAGGGGGATAGAGGAAACAAGATGAGAGGAGGAAGAGGAGAGGAAGGAGCCGAGGGGAAAAACAAGAAGGAAGAAAAAGAAAAACAAAGATAGGAGAGGAATAAGGAATACATAGGAAGAACAGACACCAGAAGACCTATCGGGAAAGAAGGATACAGGAAAAGAGCAGATAAGATTATGAAGACAAGGAAAACGTTAAGAAAGGAGAATGAGGAGCTGTTTGAATATGTTTTTTTGTGTTTATGTGCGAGTGGGATTTTTTCAGTATGTGCTTTTTTTTCCAATTCAGATTCCAGCGAAAATGGTTATTACGTTACTAAGGAATATAGGTGATGACAGGAATGAACTAACAGAGGGGTAGGGTAATAGATATCTTAAAATACAGTTAATTAGTCACGTTGCTTAGTAATAATTCAATAATAATGGCTTCTATTACCTAACGGCTTAGTCATGGCTCAGTAATGGCTGCGTGATTACTCGACATTTCATCTTTTAAATAGCTCGGTGATGATAGTGCTGTGGTTTAATGGCTGTTATTTATGGCTCCATTATAGCTAGTTAATGACTGACCTGGGCTAAACAATAGGCCTGTTATGAGTGACTTGGCACTTTATCAGTAATGGTGAATTAATCGCTCGCTAACAGCCAATAAGGATTTGAATATGTGACAAATTTAAAATGTGTGAATTGAGGTGAAGGAATAAGCGATTACGGTCCATGAGACTAGCGGGCTTTTTTTTTTATTATTGTTTCCTTTTTTGTGT
The DNA here is from genome assembly GCF_024679095.1 of Eriocheir sinensis. Taxonomy (NCBI): domain Eukaryota; kingdom Metazoa; phylum Arthropoda; class Malacostraca; order Decapoda; family Varunidae; genus Eriocheir; species Eriocheir sinensis. The sequence continues at coordinate 11,546,980 of NC_066560.1, forward strand.
GCCCTTGAGCTGTCTCCTTTGTTGTTGTAAAAAAATGAGAGACTGAAGTTAATAAGTGAAAGATGGATGAATGATAGAGTGAGTTACCGGGTGAGTGCGTGAGCGAGTAAGTTGAGTGAAGGAATGAGATAAATATGTGAATGAGTGAGTGAGTGAGTGATTAAATAAGACAGGTAAAGGATGACACAGGTGGGATCAACAACCTGTGTGCGTGTGTGTGTGTGTGTGTGTGTGTGTGTGTGTGTGTGTGTGTGTGTGTGTATGTGTGTGTGCGTGCGTGCGTGTGTCTCCTTTGTTCTGATTCTGAAGCCTGGTCGTGAATAATAAACGTTTGTGTATAAAGAAAACATTTGTATACATGATTGCCCAATTTAATCATCATCATCATCATCATCATCATCATCATTAGCATAGTTACCCAATGTAGATTAAGCTTTGAACGTAATTACAGCGGTATACCTTTTCTTCCTCCTCCTCCGTCTCCTCCTCCTCCTCTTCCTCCTTCTCCTCCTCCTACCTCGTTCATGTGGAGATAAAGATGAGGCGAATATAGGTTAAAAAAATCAAAAGAAAATTCCGCGTCCTTACTTCTTTCCCTCCCCCTTTCTCTGCCTCTTGCCTTTTTCCTCTTTTTCTCTTCCTTTTCCATCTCACTTCTCTCTCTCTCTCTCTCTCTCTCTCTCTCTCTCTCTCTCTCTCTCTCTCTCTCTCTCTCTCTCTCTCTCTCTCTCTCTCTCTCTCTCTCTCTCTCTCTCTCTCTCTCTCTCTCTCTCTCTCTCTCTCTCTCTCTCTCTCTCTCACACACACACACACACACACACACACACACACACACACACACACACTGCTCCTTTCTGATACAAAGTTTTCGAGGGAGTCATTTGTGAGGTGTTTGTGACAAGTTATGTGAAGGGAAGGGAGTCTGACCTTCCCTCCCTGACGCCTGGAAGAGGAAGGAAGAAGGAAGAAGGGAGGAGAAGGAGGAGGAGGAGGAGGAAAGCTTGGTTTGTCCTTGGTGTGTGACTGTGTTTATTTTATTGCTTCTCTCTCTATTCTTCTCTCCTTTATCCCTTTGTTTCTCTTTCCGCCTCTCTTTCATCATTGCTTTCATCTCGTCACTGTTCTCTATAATCTCTGTTATCCTTTTCTCTGTATCTTTTTTTTTCTGGCGTTCATCTTGCTTCATTTATTTCCCTTGCTATCTATATTTTCCTCTTTATTTCCTCGGCTACGTTTATTTCCCTTTTATTTCTCCTTTTTACATCGGAAAGTATCAGGAAAACAAGAGGAAGAAAATCGGGCAAAAAGAAGTTACAAAAGACTGGAATATGGAAAGGTAAAAACTCACAAAGGAAGGAACAGAAATAAACAGCAAGGGGGAAAGACGGTTACTACAGTTGACCTTAGGAAACGGAAAGAGAAGAAGGGGAAAAATAATTAGGATAATAAAGGGGAGGAGAGAAAGGGACGTTGAAGATAGGGAAAAACGGGTATTGGAGAGAGAACGCGACCCGACCCTTCCAATGGAGTATATTTGTTTAGGAGAATGAGGAAAGGCCAAGGGAGACATATTTTATAATTGGCCTGGTTAATGCCCCTATTTCCTTTCCCTATATCACGTTTTGGGGCGACGTATTTCCTTCCTCTCCGTTTTAGGCCAACCAGCTATTGTTTTCTTGGAAGTTGTGGGATATTCATGCCTGCACTTGTTCAGCTGTATGTGGGAGGTGGGTGAGTGTGGGTGGGTGTGGGGTGAATGGGTGTGGGGTGGATGGGTGTGGGTGTGGATGGGTGGTGTGAGTGGGTGGGTGTGGGGTGGGTGTTTTTTTGTTTTTGCTCGCCTTTATCCTCCTTTTCTCTATCTCTCTCTGTTCCTTTTTTCCTCTCGCTCATCTCGATTCTCATATTTCCATTTCTTTCCCCTCCGCTGTATGTCTTTCAGCTTCTCTTTCTTTCTCCTTTTCATCGCCTGGTTTTTCCTTTCATTTTGTTTATCCCTCCCTGTAGCTCTTACGTCCTCTTTTTCTTTCCCTTCTTCCCATTTTCAGTTTCCCAAAGGCAATCCCACGCCTACTGGACTGGACTGGACTGGACTGGGTGAGGTTGGGAAATGGTGTGGGGTATTGTCGGGTTGTTGTTGTTGTTATTGTTGTTGTTGTTGGTGGTGGTGGTGGTGTTGATAATGATGTTACTATTATCTTCACTATCATCATCATCATGCTCTGAGATGACTAATTAGTGTTTCGGGGATTAGTTTTCTTTTTCTTTCTCGTTGTGTTTGAATTGCAGCAACACACAATCTGCTGAATCAGTGTTGAAACGGAGGCTGGCAACACACACACACACACACACACACACACACACACACACACACACACACAGACACAGAGAGAGAGAGAGAGAGAGAGAGAGAGTTTCCCTTTCCAAGTAAACTCTCTCTTTTCGAACCAGTGACTCGATTGTAGATACTCCACCACTAATTGACCAGAGAGAGAGAGAGAGAGACAGAGAGACAGAGAGACGGCATGACCTATCTCGTTTTCCTCACTTATCTCTTTTAAATAATCCGCCAAACTCTCCTTCATTACGTGAAGTCTTTGTTTCCACCTTCAACGATGCCCCAATTATGCCGGAAATGTGTCCCCGATCTCTCTACAATATCCGTTTTCTCTGTCTTCGGTATCAGTTCCGGTTGTCATTTATATTATCTTTTCTCCTTCCCATTCTTCTCTTTCCGTTTCCTAATGTCCTCTGTATTAACCCTCTTCGTCCCTTGCTATTTATCTCTTCCTACTGTTATGTTTTTCCTTTCCATTTTTTCAATCTTCTGTAACTTCTTTTTTTTTGTCCTTTTTCTTCCTCTTGTTTATTCTGATTCTTTCCTTTTCATTTTTATAGTTCCGTGTCTTTCTTCCTCTCTTCCTTTTCCTCTCTCTCCTGTAGTTCTTTCTCTCCCTCTTTCTTCCTTGTTTATCCTGATTCTTTCCTTTTCATTTTTATAGTTCCGTGTCTTTCTTCCTCTCTCCATTTTCCTCTCTCCTGTAGTTCTTTCTGTCAATCTTTATTCCTCTTTGTTATCTCCATTTTCTTCATCCCCAGTAGAGTCGTGGATTAGTGGGATAGGCTTGGCAGTCATGTTGTGGGTGCCAATACCATAGATACGGAAACATGAGAGTCGAGATGGGCGCTGTGAAAAAAGGAACAGAAAGAGAAATAAAGAAAGGAAATAAGAGAGTCGAGATGAGCGCTGTGAAAAAAGGAACAGAGAGAGATAAGGAAAGGAAATAAGAGAATCGAGGTGAGCACTAGGAAATAAAGGAACAGAGAGAGAGAGATAAAGAAAGGAAATAAGAGAGTCGAGATGAGCGCAAGGAAAAAAAGGAACAGAGATAGAGTAAAGAATGACAAAGACGAGCAAAAAAAAAAAAAAAAAAGAGTAACGGGATAATAACGATGTAGAAAGAGGAAGAAAAAGAGAAACAGGGGAAGGGAAAATGAAGAATGAAGAGAAACGTAATGAAATGAAAAAGAGGAAGAGAAAAAGAGGAGAAAAGAGGATGACAGGACAAGATTCAAGACGAGGTTGGATAGATTCATGGATAGTGAGGGAAGGTGGCGTTAGGGTTACAGGAGCTGCCTTGTACAGTCGGCAAAAAAAGTATCGAACACCCAATAGTCAACTGAATAGACTTTGAGCGAAATCTATAGACATGGTAAAGTGTTGGGTAGGTGGGTGCCAATGGGTAGACTCAAGCTACCTACCGAGCCGACACAAAACCATGTCAATAGGATTCGCTCAATTTCTGTTCAATCGACGCAAAGGTGGATACTTTTTTTACCGGCTGTGCACGCCAACCGATCCCCTGTTCTCTTGTTTTCCCTGATGCTTTCCTTTCTCATTTTTCTCCTTTTCTTCCCGTGTGTTTCTGTTTCCCTTTATTCTCTCCGTTTTTCTCTCCCTCTCTCTCTCTCCCTCTTTTCTTCTTTTTCTTCTCGTTATTTTTCATTTCATTTTCCAGTCTTCCTATTATCCTCTTTTATCTTCCTCTTTTTCTCTTCCTCTTGTTCATTGCATCGCGTTTCTCTCAATGTTACTTTTTTTTATTTCCATCTCTCGCTCTCCTTTTCTTCACTCTCCTCCTTTCCCCGATCCCTCCTTATTTTGCTTTCTTTACTTTTTTTGTTTGTTGTTTTATCCCGTCACAAATCCCTTTCTTTCTCATGTTCCTTTTCCCTCTCAATCTGTTACTTTTTTTTTCCGTCTCTCACTCTCCTTTTCTTCACTTTCTTCCATTCCCCGATTCCTCCTAATTTTGCTTTCTTTTCTATTTTTTGTTGTTGTTTCTCTGTTTTTTCTTTCTCATCACAAATCCCTTTCTTTCTCATTTCCTCTTCCCTCTCTGTCTTACTTTTTTCCCATCCCTTGCTCGCCTTCTCTTCCCCCTCCTCCGTTCTCGATCCCTTCTAATTATCCTTAAACCCTCTACAAAAAGGCTTCGAATCTCTGTAAGACGTACGCCTCCAACTTTAGGAGAACGATTACTTTCCGACTAAACTTTTCTGGTATCGGGTTGTTCAGACTTTCGGTACTGTAGACGAGAAAAACGTTCGCTGTAGAGCTTAACCGTCCTCCCTCTTTCGTCTCCTTTCCTCCAAGCTGCTGATACCCTCCGTCTTTCCTCCCCTCCGTCTCTCCTTTCTCCTTTTCTACTATTGCACCCACCTCTCCGGCACGCCTCAGCCATCCTAGCTGCCGATCTAATTTTCTGAACCCCTCCACCCTCCCTTCCCATGGTGCCCACGCCAGACCCTGCCATACAGCCATCGCATTAGATATCCCGTCCCTTTCCCTTTACCTTACTGCCGCACCCTTGTGAATGAAGAGGTCGATAGATAAATAGATTGATAGAGAAACATAGAAAGAGTAACACAGATAAATAGATAGATATGTAGGAAGAGAGAGAGAGAGAGAGAGAGAGAGAGAGAGAGAGAGAGAGAGAGAGAGAGAGAGAGAGAGAGAGAGAGAGAGAGAGAGAGAGAGAGAGAGAGAGAGAAATATAGTTTATTGAACACAAAATACAAACATACAACATCATAAAAATACAGAATTCAAATAGAAAACATCATAACACTTTTTACAGACATTATTTGCTGTAATCTTAAAAAAAAATCCAAAAACAAGTTCCTTAAAAACAAGAGACATATCCTAGAAGTCCTTCCTGACCGCCCACCAACACAGTAAATCCCACCTTGATGACCCCTGATTAATAAGGCTTTCGCAGGGCTTATGGGTATTTTCATTGGTAGTGTTGGATTTTGGTCACGTCACATTTTGTTCACTGTTTTGTTATGTCAGGCACCTCAATAACATTCTGCGTCAAAGGTTATTAGATACAGATAGGTTGACAAGGCTCCTGCAATGAAAACACTCACAAGAACCCGAGTACTAAAGCTAACCTCCGTTGTGCCCTTTGAAAATATTTGTTGTGACAGCCGAAAGCGTCTAGGACCACGGACCTCATACATGTGGCTGCTTGGCCCGCTTGTAGGTAAGGAGAGGTGAGCTGCGTGCCTCCCTCAGCGGCTGTCCTCCGTTATTGGGTTTCCACAACGACGTCAAGAAGCATTTCCCCCACAAAGGCTCGTCGGGGAAGGGGTCTGGTGTGGCCTGGTGGCGGGTCGATTCTCGCATTGCTACCCAACTTCGCCGTAAACATGCAGACATTCCTCCCAAACTCGTCCATGGTAGACTCTTGGGATGGCACTGGCGGGCGCTGAGACGAATTGAATTTCTTCCCCGTGGAGATCCTGCCTTTGAGCTGCCTCGGCGGTAAGGGCTCAAGGATATTCAGTTCACTACGGGTACTCTGTGCAGGCAGGAAACCCGACGTTGTTGCACGGAAATGCTTTGCTCTGCCTTGTTAGAGTGTGTGTGTGTGTGTGTGTGTGTGTGTGTGTGTGTGTGTGTCGAGAACAACACACACACACACACACACACACACACACACACACACACACACACACACAGGGTACGTATCTCGCCTGGGGCTTCACCGCTGCCTCGTGGCTGTGTTTGGCTTCATCCTCGGCAACTCTATTCAGGAAATTCGTAAAACACCTGCACAACAAACATTGGAAGGCGTTTTGCCCTAGTGTTTGATTTTGGTCACCTCACGTTGTGTTCACTGTGTTGTTATGTGTCAGGCACCTCAATAACACTCTCCGTCAAAAGTTATTAGCTAAAGAAATATTTAATATGTTGATGATTTGGTGAAGCTATGCATGTAAGTGGCTTTGCTGTAATATTATTGATGATAAAGTATAGGTGTTTATCATGTAGCGACCGCAAAGTGATGAATGTGAAGAACAAGATATCAGTGCGTTGCGAGAGTGAAAGAAGAGGACGAGGTGAGTTACAGGGCAGACTGAAGAAATGAAGGTGGATGAAACGTCAGTCAGTGCGTTGCGATGTCAGTGTTGCGATGTCAGTGTTGCGATGTCAGTGCTTTGCGAGAGTGAAAGAAGAGGACTAGGCGAGTTACAGGGCAGACTGAAGAAATGAAGGTGGATGAAACGTCAGTGTTGCGATGTCAGTGCGTTGCGAGAGTGAAAGAAGAGGACGAGGTGAGTTACAGGCCAGACTGAGGAAATGAAGGTGGATGAAACGAGAAAGCATATGGTGTGTTTTATGGGGTCCCTACACACAGTATTGTTGTGTCGTTATTGGAGGGCCACATTTTTTACCAGTGGCCGCTGTGAGGTCATCCACCCAGCCCTCAGATTGCCTCCCGCTGAGTGAGTTCTCCCAGACGAGCATTGGTGGAACACAGGCGAGGCAGAAGACGGCTGGAAAGGTTTGCTCAAGAAATGAATGTGTGCGCGTATGATGGAGGATTTAAAGTGATGCCATGCAAACACACACATGCAACCACTCAATCAGTAGAGATTCCATTGGACCACTCTTCTAAAGTTGAGAGATACAAAAAAAGTCATAACGAGACCCAAAACGACTTACGTACAGGCACCATGAAGTGAAGCTAATGTTATGCAAAAATACTCCCACGCACGTCTTGTGATGTGTAAAATGAGCACAATTCAGACAGGAAAAAAGTCCAGGTAACATTGAAAAACGTTCAGGTAACATTGAAAAACGTCCAGGTAACATTGAAAAGCGTCCAGGTAACATTAGAAAAACGTCCAGGTAACATTGAAACACGTCCAGGTAACATTGAAAAACGTCCAGGTAACACTAAAAAAACGTCCAGGTAACATTGAAAAACGTCCACGCAACATTGAAACACGTCCAGGTAACACTGAAAAACGTCCAGGTAACACTAAAAAAACGTCCAGGTAACATTGAAAAACGTCCACGTAACATTGAAAAACGTCCAGGTAACACTAAAAAAACGTTCAGGTAACATTAAAAAACGTCCAGATAACATTATACAAGGCACGTCAGGCCGGGATGCGAAACCTTATTTCCCGCTCGGTAACCTCAGCCACGGCGCCTCTAATGGCCTCCAGACGCAGTGATGGATGAGCCGCGACACCATTATGAGAAGCTGGCGTGATGGATGACGTCTCCCTCGCCACGAGCGGCAACGCCAATATTTAATGTTGACCACTTTGCGCCATTATTGGAAACTGAAGCCTTTCCTCCTCCTCCTCCTCCTCCTCGTCTTCCTCTTCCGCTTTCTGTTTCTCCTCTGCATCATCATCAGCATCCTTTTCTTCTTCTTCTTCTTCTTCTTTTGTTTCTTCTTCTTCTTCTTCTTCTTCTTCTTCTTCTTCTTCTTCTTCTTTTGTTTCTTCTTTTTCTTCTTCTTCTTCTTCTTCTTCCTTTTTTTCTTCTTTTCTTCTTCGTCTTCTTTTTTTCTTTTTCTTCCTTTTTTTTCTCTCCCTCCTTTATACTGTTTATACCCTGTCCACCGTGACCTCCTCATCGTTCCCTCCCTGGCTGGATGCTCCCTCCCCTTGGCACAGTAGCAGCCACTTCCTCCCCTTTTCCCTCCCTCGTCCCTGGTCTGTCTGGGTCTGTACATTTTCCTCCAACAAGGCTGCCTGAAGTTACTGGTTAACCTTTGCAATAAAAAAAATGAGGCGCATGAGAAACCGTTCCATCATTGTTCACGGTCCATCGTTACTGTCCCCTAACAAGATTCTCTCCCCCCTCAGGCAAGGTGGTGCCCTACGTGGAGTACACCGTCGCCCACGCCTCCATGCTCACCATCCTGGCCATCTCCGTGGAGCGCTACCGAGCCATCTGCCACCCTCTCACCGCCGCCGCCACCTGCAGCAGAGCGCGCGCCGCCTTCGCCTGCCTCCTCGTCTGGGTGCTAGCCACGTGCATCACCAGGTGAGTCACGATGGTGTGTGCTAGTATACCTGTCTGGGAGGGAGAGAGAAAAAGGGAGACTAAGTGAGGGTAGGAGGATGAAGGGAAGATGGAGTGAGAGGAGGTGGAGGAATTGTGGTAGGAGAGAATAGGTCGAGGATGAAGGGAGAGAGAGAGGAGTAGGAGAGGAAAGGAAGACTATGTTGGTATACCTTTAGTTGTGGGTCGTGGTGCAAGGTCGTAAGGGTCGCATCATAAGACATTTCGCTGCCCAAGAACACATATTTGACACGGCTTTCGTAGCAGTTGTGGGCATTTCCAGGAGTAGTTTTATGGCCATGGTGGTACTGTGACCCTTCTTCTGTACCGTGAACCTGAAGAAACACTCACTAGAACCCGACTGGACCCCATCTTTAGCCTATAGAAATAGCTGGTGTGAGAAGCGAGTGTCTTGTAATACCACAGTAAGTGTTAGCTTTGCCATATTAAACTGTTGCCTGAGGACTGTGATTTCCTATACTTCAGATTGGAAGCATTATTACAGTATCAGTTTTATTATTATTTTTTATTATTATTAACACAATCTTATTTTACACTCCTCATTTTGTGTTTTTTTGTATCACCTTTGTGTTTCTAATGACCTCCCTCTGCTCCTGTCTCCATGTTTTACCCACTTGTGTCGCCTCTCTGTGTATTGCTAAGTGTGCCCTTGTGTTGCAGCCCCGTCATCGCCCTCACGGAGTACACCTACGTCCAGTACATCGATCACTCGCTGGTGCCAGTCTGCTTCACGCGGGTCACCTCTCTCTGGGCGAAGGTGACTGACACACACACACACACACACACTCACTCTCTCTCTCTCTCTCTCTCTCTCTCTCTCTCTCTCTCTCTCTCTCTCTCTCTCTCTCTCTCTCTCTCTCTCTCTCTCTCTCTCTCTCTCTCTCTCTCTCTCTCTCTCTCTCTCTCTCTCTCTCTCTCTCTCTCTCTCTCTCTCTCTCTCTCTCTCATCGAAGTTAATTAGTTAATTACGTGAAAGATCCTTTGAGGTAAATTATCCAAATATTTTGCCAAGTTTTATGGTTCAGAAAGTGTGTATTGGTGTTGGTGAGGCTGTGGGGGGGGGATTGAGGTGATGGGAAGAGGGATTGGGGGAAGGGGGGGAAGGAGAGGGATGGTGGTGTGGAGGGGTGAAGGAGAGGGATGGTGGTGAGGGGGGGGGATGAAGGAGAGGGATGATGGTGAGGTGGGGAGTGAAGGAGAGGGATGGTGATAAAGGGGGAAGTGATGAGGAGAGGGATGGTGATGAGGGTAATGATGCTTGCTGTGATGACGTTCAGAAGTGGGTACAGTAGGAGATGATGGCAGTGTTGATGATGGTGATGATGGTGGTGGTGACTACAGTGATGAGGCTAAGAATAGATTACAGAAGGAAATGATGACAGTATTGATGGTGGTGGTGACTACAGTGATGAGGCTAAGAATAGATTACAGAAGGAAATGATGACAGTATTGATGATAGTGATGGTGGTGGTGATGGTGGTGGTGGAAGCTACAGGAATGAGGTTAAGAATAGACTTTGATAGCTATGAATAGTATGATGACAGGTAGTGACAGGTGGTTGTACTGGTGATAGGTGTTTGTGGCCATGGATGGAATGAAAACAGGTGGTGATGATACTGGTGATAAGGTTACGGGTGGTGTGATTGCAGGTAGTGATAGGTGGTGGTACTGGTGATGGGTGTTTGTGGTTGTAGATGGAATGATGGGAGATTGTGACAGGTGTTAACGCTCTTGGTAATGACAGGTGTTTGTAGTATAGATGGCATGATGGCAGGTGCTGACAGGTGGTGCTATTGGTGCTTACAGGTGTTCGTGGTGTCGTCTATGGCGGCGCTGTTCTTCCTGCCGCTGGTGGTGCTGGTGCTGCTCTACTGGAGGATCGCGAGGCAGCTGCTCCTGGACGACAAACAGCTGTGCAAGGACAAGCCCAACCCGAATCTACAAGCCAGAAAACAGGTGTGTGGGGGAGGAGGGGGAGGGGAGGGAGGGGTTGGAGTTCTGGGGGGGAAGGGGGGAATGCGTGGGGGTGAGGGGGAGGGTGTGTGTGGAGGGGGGAATGGGTTGGTGTGTGGGGGAGAGGGGGGATGTGTAGGTGGGGGAGGGATGTGTGTGTGTGTGTGTGTGTGTGTGTGTGTGTGTGTGTGTGTGTGTGTGTGTGTTTGTGTAACTTTCGTATCCTTGGGAGTTATATTTTTATTTACTTCCTTTCATATTTCTTTTATTTTTTTCTCTCTCTCTCTCTCTCTCTCTCTCTCTCTCTCTCTCTCTCTCTCTCTCTCTCTCTCTCTCTCTCTCTCTCTCTCTCTCTCTCTCTCTCTCTCTCTCTCTCTCTCTCTCTCTCTCTCTCTCTCTCTCTCTCTCTCTCTCTCTCTCTCTCTCTCTCTCTCTCTCTCTCTCTCTCTCTCTCTCTCTCTCTCTCTCTCTTTCTTCCCATCAAGTTTTATTTTCCTTCTTTCCTTTTGTTTTCTTTTTCTCTCAGTCTCACTTATTCTTCCATTCAGCGTTATTTCTTGCCTCCGTTCCTCCCCCCTTCCTCCTCTCACTATCTCCAATCCCCCGCCGCTCTTCTTTTTCTCCTTACCTCGTTTTCCCCTTCACAAATATTCTAGTCAAAGGTTCACTCACGCGCGCGCCGGGGTCCGGGTCAACGCCCCTCGACTGGCCACGATGTCACCTGCAGCACTCGCCTGTAATTAGCCGACCCACACCGGCTACACACGTTATTCTGAGTGGCTTTCCCGGGGCAGAATAATGCAAGTCCACGAAAACAAAATTAAAAAGAATGGCAGAAGAAATAGGTCACAGAATATGAAGACTGAGTTTGATTAAGAAGAAATAGACTGTAAGAGAAGAATAATTGGGTTAAGTATTTTTTCTTTAACTTTACATTGAGAGTAAATTAAAATAAGCAACACTTCTTTGTCTGCCAACTCAGGAAACAGATGAAATATTAATAAAAGACATTCACAGCTGAGAGGAAATTTGAAAATAAAACGTGATACTCGTTTATTACATTTAGGCGAAGTGCCACGAGGGGAAGGAAACACCCACCAGCCAGGCACTGAAATAGTGTGTGTGTGCAAAGATATGTAGACTTCACTTTTTACATATTTATTTACCTTGTTATAGTTCTTTTTGGCAAGTAATGAAGTGGATCTCCTTGCATCCAGTGACCACAAATCAGATTTATTTGAGATTCACTCTTGTGACAACATTCACCACTCGCGCGGGGGGGGGGCGCCCTTGTGCCGGGGACGCGGCGGTGTACAGCGGCGTGTGTCAGGGATAGTGTTGGCATTCGGTATTTATTTATTGATACATTCGAATACAGTGTTTGGGTTAATTCGTATTCATACTCGAATTATTGTAATTCAAAATTAAAATATTCCGAAAGGCAAAATAATAATATTCGCCGAACAATATGACGAAAAATCATAAATCTAGCTAGTATCAGAAATAACCACTCAGTAGGCTTAACGTCTGAACGCATGGAGGTATTGCAATATGTTATGACATGCATTTCATCAGAGAATTACTATTAAATGAAATGTCATGTGAATTGCTTTGAGCTGCATGGCGTTGCTCAACATCTAGAGTTTGTTTGCGTCGGTGCTGCTCGCTCGGCGTGTCCAGTACGCGTAGGTCACCGGTATCGAGTGCGGGTGTTGTGAGGTACTGACCTGTGCGCGGCTGTTCCGTCACCCACGTATTCTCTGCCGTGGGTACACAGGGGAGGCGTGACACCCTGGTACCGGATGCTGGCACACGTGTCATGCAAGGCTGAGTGAGCATGGTCATTTTACCATTGCGTAACTTGACTACATTACTATGAAGTTATCTTTAACGAAAAGAATACATGAAAATTATTCATGAATACTATAATGAAGTATTCGTATTTGCATTCGAATTCACAGTATTTCTTTGCCTTCGTATTTGTGTTTAGAGGAATTTGATATATTCATATTCCCATGCAGTTAACTCTTTACTCCTGCCTGACTCCCTCCCGGCGTGTGCTGCAGGTGGTGGTGATGCTGGGCACGGTGGTGGTGGTGTTCTTCGTGTGTCTGCTGCCGCACCGCATCTTCAGCCTCTGGTTCATCTTCACCACGGAGATCGAAGACACCATCAGCACGGTAAGTGTACTGGGCTGCAGCGTCACCTCCAGCAGGTGTAGAAAGGGTGAAGCCTATACCGAGGCCCCTCCAGTGCTGTCTCAGCTCCTCGTGGGCCCTTCAAGACTAGACCTTCGTTTAGTTCGTTTCAATCACATGCATGGCGCACAGCCAAGAGCAGTCACGGAGGAATGGCCGGACACACTGCCTGGCGGCCCTCGCACAGCATTCCGCCATTCCCTGCTTTGTAGGTGCCGAGGCGCCGCGCCATGGAGGGAGTCTGTCTGCCCTCGCCTCTCGCTGCCCGGTGCTGCTTGGGAGTTCATCTGACTAAACTTACTTTTCCTTTCTTTACTTCCCTTTCCTTTCCTGATTTCTTGTGAATATTTGGGCGGACAGTGTTCCTCCTCTTCCTAAATTTGGTTTTCTGCTTCAAATTTGATTTACTATTACAGTATAAGCTTTTTGCTGCCCAATGCTAAGATATTATTACAATAGTGTATATATATATATATATATATATATATATATATATATATATATATATATATATATATATATATATATATATATATATATATATATATATATATATATATATATATTTTAAGTAAAAGCCTGAATAAAATAGTAGTAACAGGACGTGCATGTTGCTTCTTTTGTTGCTGATGTTGTTGTTGCTTATGCTAATGTTGATGCTCGTCATGCTGTACCTTCTACATTTGTTACGCTGCTGCATCTTCAGTATTTTTAATAACTCAACAAGGAAGAGACTTACTCTTGGCTGATAGTGTCACGGGACAGCCTTTGTGGGCCACCCCATGGGCGGTGCTTTACGTCACAAGGACACACAAGGGTCAGGAGACTTCCACTAGGGCAGTCAACCTACGCATGGTGACTCCTGGGATTCGGTTCTTTACCATCTGCTTTCTTTACATGATCCATCCATCAATCGTCTAACCTCCATTTGGTGCTTGCAGTCATATTTGCATTATCTGCTTAATGTTTCCCACTCCTCCGCTGCCCTTTCCGTGAAGCAGATTTGCTCTATCCTTCCTGAACTTAAATTCACTACCCTGGAACCTGCGACTCTTAAGCCAGGAGGATGCTATCGTACTACCTACAAAATGCACGACCTGTTCATTACATCGTAGCAGCCCTTGAGTAGCCTGAAGGCATCTCATCTGGCCCATGACATCCCTGCTGCCTGCATGCCCCGCACCCGCCCCTCGCCGCCACCCTGACCACACGGCCCACACCAACCAGTTTCGTGCCATGTGGAAGCTGCCGGCACTGTGAGAAGTAGCCTATCAGTGTGGGAGGGGGAGCATGTCAGCTGGTAGAGTGCTCACTTCTCTCTATACATAAGCAGGCTCATCATTCTGCACTCAGCCGCCCTCCTTCTGCTCCATCCAGGAAGTGTACTTCAACCTGCTGTACGCCTTCCGCATCCTTGTGTACGTCAACTCCGCCATCAACCCCGTGCTGTACAACGTCACGTCCTCCAAGTTTAGAGGCGCCTTCTTCAGGTGGGTCCCGCGTGCCGCTGAGGCCTCCAGCGCCGCCGCTGTGTTGACGGTGTGTGTGCTTTGTCCTTGACGTCTGGCACGGTGTCGGCATGAGCCCCGCAGACACTCCGCCACCAGGCCCTGCTGCATGCCTCTCCCTCGCTACCCTTGACACAACTAACGTTTTTAGTATTAGTTGTGCTTCCTGCAGCCTCCTCATCCTGCTGATTGAGCTGATAGTCAGCATCCTAGCTCAGACTTCTGCTATATATGCTGTGAGTGTGTGTTGGTCCGTGAGGCAAAGTTGCAGCATCTTTTGTCCCACCAGGCTGCTGGGGCTGCGGCGCGGGGGCCCGCTGCACCACACCGGCACCACCACGGCCCACAACACCACCGTCACGGGGGGCGGCAGCACGCACAACAGCCTCGTCAAGTCGTCGTGGCGCGGCCAGAAGCTGGTGGTGCGTTGCAGCTACACGTGCATGTGGCGGGAGGGGGAGCGACGCCCCTTGGTGGACAGGCAGCCTCACAGTCCACACACCTGGGGACACACCAACCCTGCGGGACAAACGCCGAGCCCCGCCACCAGTCCCTTCCTGACCCGCGCCTGCCCCCGCCCCGCCAACAGACACCTGGAGAGTTTCGTGTAGCGAGAAGCGCTATGCCACGGACGACAAGGACGAGGCCAGCGCAGACCCACCATGTCATGAGTGTTGGCCGAGGGTGTGTGTGGCCAGCACCAGCCAGTGTGCGGCGCAACGGTCCGCTGGTCGTTTCAGTGTTGATTTGTTCTCGTAAGAATGTGTCGTGAGTGTCCGCAAACTTCCGTTCCTGTGCCAGCCGGGCCAACGCTGTTTCACTTATATAGGCACCATGGTCCCGCTGAAGGCATAGCACACCCAGTGACAGTTTGCCGCCAGTACTTACATAATGAGTGAGCATATGTTCAGACGGTTGAAGACTTGCTCCAGTAGTGACCCGAAGCCATCCCGGGGGAGGTGCTTCGCGGACCTTCTGAAGCAGCGCCCATCAACTCATTTCGTCTCGGCCTGTCTTTTGGACTGAGGGATAGAAGAGGTGTTTCTAGGATGCCCGTCAGCCAGTGGTCTCCCTCCATCCCAAACGAACATGAAACTTTGCTAAATTTTTACAAACCGTCGGTGTTCTTTCAGTAGTGTTCGCTGTGTCTCCAAGGTGTTACAGCATAATGGCGCATTCCACTGCCTCTGTTTTCTTTTCATTCTTCTTTTCTCCGTTTTCCATGTACTTAAGCTGTTGCAGTTCTTACATAATATTCTCACTTTGTTTTTTCACACCGTTTTTATTTTTGCTCATTCTTTCATTCCTCTTTTTTTCATTATTTTGCTTTTTTTTATTTCGTTCAATCTTTCGTTACATTTTCTTTCAATCATTCATTATTTTTTTCTCTTCTCACTGTTCCCTTTCCGTTTTCTCTCTTTAGAATTACACGAAATAAGGTCAGTGTTTAGCTCATCAAAGTGTCACTGTGTTGTTTCTAAGTCAGTAAGAATAAGTAAACGTTTGTGTGTGTGTGTGTGTGTGTGTGTGTGTGTGTGTGTGTGTTGGAGAGAGAGAGAGAGAGAGAGAGAGAGAGAGAGAGAGAGAGAGAGAATGCAATAAAGATTAATGTTGAGGTGGAGTTTTCTTTCACAGTAATCCAGTTCTCTTCTCTTTACATTCTCCTCATCTTAATTCACCTCCTCCTCTCTCCCTCTTCCACCTCTCCTCCTCCTCATTATCATCATCATCATCTTCGTATAAACAGCAAGAACAACATCAATAACAGGAGAAGTGGCAGAAGCATCATTGTAACTCTGTGTAAGTCGCTCTCCTGCCAAGTTCTGCACCATATCACCGAAGTGGTTGCGTATACCCTAATAAGTCAATCTCCTGCCTTGTGGTGGGTCCCAATAAACAACCAAGCATATAGACGAACTCTTTATTTCGGTAGTGAAAATATACACAGCTTCAAAACAGTGCAGAAGTATGAACAATGGTCTACAGCACAAGAATAGTAGATGTCCATGGAAAATTAATATATGCCTCATGGAAACGTTAAGGAGATAAATAGATAAACAGAGAAATATTACAGTTCATATAAAGTAATTAGGAACAAGTAAGAGAAAATGGGAAGATTGAGGAGAAGTAATGTTCTGTTCACTGACAATCCATACAGGAGGAGGAGGAGAAGGAAGGGAGAGGCAGGACCATGGATGTCTCAGGGCACTGGCTGGGGCGGGTCGAGGCAGGCGTTCCAGTCCGGCCAGAACTTGTCCCGAACACGCAGGACGTACGCCCGCAGGTTGGGGAAGTCACCTGTTGGGGGGGAAAAAGAAGCATACGATAATTTGAAGTAACAACGATGACAAAAATATAAAAGAATGAATAGAATAACAGGATCAAGGAGAACATTAATATAAGGAAAAGGAAACATACGATAATTTAAAGTAACAACAAAGAAATGAAAGAAAATAAGTAGGAAAGAGGAGACGAAGAAGAGCAAGGATGAATATAACATGAGACGCCTAAGAAAGTATGAGATGAACGTGAGAGAGGCGATAGAGACAGACTGAAAAGAGCAAGAACGACAACGAAACTAAGAACGTATGAAAGGACGGTGAAGGAGGGCGACATAGACTTAGAGGAAGACTGAGAAAAGCAACAAGAACAAGAAATTAAGAACGTATCAGAGGAGCGTGAGGGAGGCGAAGGGCAAGAACAAGAGCATAAGAGAACTATAAGAACGTGTGAAAGGAGAGAGAGAGAAAAACTAGAAGAGCAACGAGAATATTAACAAGAAAGAAAACTAAAAACTTATCAGAGGAAAGTGAAATGGAGCGACAGAGAACACACAGCACTCACTCTCCAGCATCCTGAGGTAGGGCGACCCGTGGCTGCAGTACATCACCTGACACAAGATTCCAAACACCGTGCAGTCCACCTCGGTCGGCTTTTCGCCCATGAGGTAATCCTTCTCGCCTGGAAAAGGAGTCATTGTTTATTAAGCGGTTCATATACATAACACGATCGGAGTTATGAAGAGATTTGTGGAACAGTGGGAGATAAATGAAGGATGGAAGTACGAGGAGATTAGGAGCATAAAACTAAGTGTGCGAGGAAATAAAAAAAGAAAATATCAATACAGTTATTATACTAAACTCTTCGTTGGGGAAGACTCAAAGCTGCCTCTTGAAATACGGAACTGTTTCTCACATAACCAGGCAATGAAAAGGAAGAGAAGAGGAAGGAACAAGAGAATAATATAATAAAGGAGAAAAATAAATAAATAAAAGGAAAGGAAGAGTAAAGAATAGAAGAATGAAAAGTATGAGAAAATGTAAGAAAGGAGAAAAAAAGACGAATGAAGAGGAGGAGGAGGAGGAGGAGGAGAACAAAGAAACAAAGTACGAGGAATAGAAGTGCATAAAACGATCTGTACGTGAAAATAAATAGAAAAGGCAGGTATTTTTAACCTCATTTACCTATAACGAGGCACTATAACCAGGTGTGCACGTAGGGAAGTCACCTGCCCCAGAGCCCAGACAAACAAACACTATGCAGGCACACTCCCTCCATGACTCACCCAGGTAGGCAGAGAGAGCAGCGAGGTCCTGTCTGCCTATGTGCTGTACCTCCGTGCGGGTGTGGCGGCCCATCCCCTGCATCCACAACATCTTCTTAATATTGCCAAGGAACGCCCTGAACGCAAACCTGAGCATGATGGGCACTTGCATCCCTGAGACCAGCGCCCGGCCCTTGTCCTCCACGTAGCGCCAATACGCGTAGGCACTGGCGAGGAAAGAGGAAGATCAATATAATATGACGGCCGTTTTGGAAGAGCTATTAAGGTATGCTTGAGAAGGAAGACGGAAAAAGATTATTATTAAGAAAATCACACACGTTGATGAAAGAATAATGATTGGCATATCTGAGAGGGGTACAACTGAGAAATGTAAAAACGTGTCTGAGAAAGATGGGAAAGATGGATTATTACTGAAGCACGGCAGCCGTTGATGGAAGAATTATTAAGACGTCTTCCAGGAGGAAGGGAATGAGGAACTATTGGATCGAGACTTATTACGTAAGTTTGAAGGTATGAAGAATTAATAGCAATTTCAGATAAATTCAGATTCAACAAGGACATGGGCAAGAAAAATTGGTTTACCAACAGAGGGGTGGATGAGTGGAATAGAACGGAGTCAGTGCCAGTATGATAAATGCATTCAAAAGGTTAGATAAATTCATGGATAGTGAGGTTAAGTAGGGTTAGTTTCACAGGAGCGGTCTTGCATAGGCCTAACGACCTCTTGCAGTTTCCTTATGTACTTATGTTCTAAGTCTATGAGAAAAGTTATCGCTCGCTCTCTTGTTCTCTCGCTCTCTAGCTTTCTCGCTCTCTCACAACAAGAAGTTGCTCTCCAGCGTGTTCCTGAAGGCGTGCGCCACCGCCTTCTCCTCGCCGCTCAGGTGGGCGCTCAGGTCCTTGGCGAACTTGGTCCCGAGGTGGTCCATGATGAACTGCGAGTCCGCCAAGTCCTCGCCGTTCAGGGTGATCCACGGGCTCTTGCCTTTGGAGCCTTGGGGCTCCTCGTAGTCCACCTGGAGGAGAGGAGCAGGTCATAGTTTTCCAGTATTATTTACCCACCCATGACATCTTATTACGGACTGTTGCAAGCTTTACCCACAGTCATGAATTAACTCGGTGATCTCGAGGGAATGATTTATCATGAGGATGGTTTTCTTTCTTCTGTTTTGCTTATTTCAGCATTTAATTCCATAGAAATGGTATTTATTTATTCGTTTAAATATTTGATTATTTATTAATTTATTTTCCAGTGGAAATAAATATTTAGTTAATATTTTAGTGTACGTGAAAAGTAAGCAAACATCATTCACTATTCAATGAAAGAAAAGGTTACTTTCCCGCAGCCAAGCTCTGATGGCAGTCTGTACTCCTATCAGTAGCGAAATAGCCCTTCCGTCGCGTGTTGCCATTATTCAAGGAACTGTTGGTGGTAACGGTCAGGCGGCAAAGAGTGAAGAGGTGACTCCTCATATTCTTTCAGCCCCTCACCCTGACACACACACACACACACACACACCTTGTACCTGTGTCAGTCATACTCAACACGCACTAACTTCGTACTTGTGTCAGCCATGCTCAAGCTGAAAGACACACCCACCTCATACTTGATTTCAGTCATCCTCAAGTACGTCTCCAGCTTGAGCACGAAGGGAGACAGGTTGGGGCAGGCGGCCCCCCGGGAAAACATGTGCAGCACCACCACGTCCTTCCCTGCCTCCGCCCATCGCTTCCTGAAAAATGTTAATGCTCTGTTCATCACTTCTGCAACGTCTGTAGCTACTCTGTCCGCTTCCTGAAACACACATATACTCCGTCCGCTTCCAGAAACACGTTCAAATGCAGCCCATCGCCTCCTGAAACATACACTCGGGTCGTCGCTTTCTAGAACTTGTTCAAATACAGTTTATCGCTTTCCTGTTAAAAAAAATTGTTCATCGCTGTCTAAAACATGTTTCTACCTAGTCCATCGCTTCCTGAAACACCCTCATATTCAGTCCATCTTTCCCTCAAACATCCTTATACTCAGCTTATTGCTTCCCGGAACACACTAAATTCAGTCCATCGCTTCCTCAAACATTTAAACTTTGTCCATCGCTATTAGGCTTATGCAGTCAAAGTCGTCCCTCAAAGCGTCAGTCATGCCTCTCGCCTCCCTTATCAACATGACGGAAGCCCGATTAACCTATCGCTGTTGCCGCCCTTTGGCCTGTAGATAAGAGAAAGGAGGTTCTATGGTCACGGTCAGATCGTGTCTACAGAGACGGGAGGTTCTTGCCAACATTACATCAGCTGTCTTGATGATGCAACACTCCGCGCCACGCCCCCTTCCCCCACGTACTGTAGGTCTATGTTATGTGAGGTCTGTGTTTTGTCCCCTTCTCTCTCCTATAGGTCTGTCATGTGTGTGTTCCCTTCTCTCATGCAAGTCTATAATTATGCTATATATGAGGCCTGTGTCGTGTCCCCTTCTCCTCTCTACTCTGTATGTTCCCTTCTCTCATGCAAGTCTAAAACGTGTTCTAAGAGGTCTGTGTTTTGTCCCCTTCTCTCCTACAGGTCTGTCATGTTATGTGTGTTCCACCTTCCTGGGCATATCAATATCTCATAATGCAACAATGACGTAATTCTCTCCCCTACATTCTTGGCCTAGGCGGTCTGGCATGTTTGCATAACTATGACGTAACTCTTCCTCCATACTCCCCTGCCTCTAGCAGTTTCGTATTACCTTTATGGCTGTCGTGCATATCGCCTGAAGCTTAGCCATCAGTAGGCTATATACACATGACGTAACGTTGCTCCCTCCTCGAGTCTGCCTACCCCCGCTGCCATGACGCAACACTAAGGTAATGCTTCCTCCTCGACCCCACTCCCCTGTCTGGTCTCACAGGGCTCACCAGTATTGCCCAGTCATTCAATGCACCGCCTGACTAAACAATGAACGTAATATCCTCGCTGTCCATAATGGTTTGTGATTATGGTCTGAAGTTTCCCGTGGTGATATGAATGTATCGGGCGACGCTTAATAACCAATAATTTGTAGTATATTCATGGCACAATTACAGGATTAAGCACAGTCCCACGAAGGGTCTGTTCGCCTACTCGTACGCATCTTTCCAGTTTGTACGCACATCAGGAAAAATACTGAAGAAAATCGGGATGCTATAAAGATGAACCAACGTCAAAAGAATTTAATAACAAAATATTATTGTTTTACTTCAACTATTTCATTTTCATATCTCTAGTGTTAATGAGCTTAGTGCGTGCAAACCGGCGAGCACACACAGCCTACATAAGCGGGGCTAAGATGAATACATTGATGGACGAAACGCCAGCTGTGTCTTGACCTTGGCTCGGGAGCAGGTTACGTGAGGAGGGATACAAGTGCACAGCAATACCTAACCAAACCTAAAGCAACCTGCCTCGGTCTCTTTTTTCAGGAATAGCGCTGAGTGACCTGTTTTTTCCCCTTCTAATTAAGCACCGTCCGTTGCTCAAAAAAAAAAAAAAAAAAAAAAATCAACAGCAAGACCCTGACCAAGCGTTTGTCCATCGTTGCATTCATTCCACCGCCGACACACTGCAGGCACTCACCTCCTCTGCTGCCGCTGCCAGTACTGATGCACCTTGACGGCCGCCACCACCACCACGGCGGCCACGGCGACGCGGCGGCTCCTGCGCCACACCCACCGTAGGCCCACCGCCGACCAGCGCGCGCCCTCAGCCGGGAAGTACATCGTTGCGTCCCTGGAAGACGGACATGTCGATTAGGCAATACCCGATGGAAATGTTAGCAAATATAAATCGTACGTGGCATTCCATTTAGTACTCAGCCAGAGGAGTAACTATCCTTGAAAATTTAAGCAGGGGTATAGCAATTTAGCTGGGTATAAAGATTAAGCTGGGGTGTAAAGATTAAGCTGGGGTTATATAGATTTAGCTGTGGTAATGAATATTAAGCTGGGGTTAAAGATCTGACACCACCGGTTTGCGATTCTCCACGTTCACGAAACACAGGTATGACACCAGGTAGATTAGCAGTTGACTTAGAGCATTGTGAGTATAGCATTCATTCGTCCTCATGACTCACACACATTCCTTATAACTTAATCTTGCTTTTCAAAGACACGTAAAGGTATTAGAATCGTCACCTCCTCTTGAAGAAGCACAGCGATATTCCCGGAAGACTGACCTGCCGTCACCACCAACACTGACTCTTGGTGTGCACTGTGCAGTGAAAGGAATTACGCACACAGTACTCGTGTGTGAGGATAACAGACTAACTGGTAACTCCCCACCTAAACCTACCACACACCACCCATAGTAATAGTGTTTCAGTGTCGTCAGGTGCTTTAGGTTATCAGTGCGGATATAAAACAACTAGATAATAAGATAGACCTGATAAAAGCACATCAGACGGATCAGGAAAGAAGCTGAAAAGGGATTCAGCATTGTAACACCATTTGAAGGACCACAGTGAAATTCCTTCCAGCTAGGCTACGTTCTATAATCATCCAAAGTTGTTCGTTTATCGGCGTCCAGAAGCGAGATAGGCTTGTGACAGCGCCCAAAAGTCCAGTCACACCTAGGTATGTCACAGTGAATCCTGAGGTGCAAAACGTCGCGGATACCCCCACAAATACAGGCTAACCTTCAGGTGACATGCGGAAAGTATTGTTGGCTCATGCGGAAAGTAGTGCTGTCTCATGCTGACTAACCATTCGTGGGGTGTTTCTACGGGAAGAGATAAGAGATAAATTGACTGCGGTGTAAAGCCAGCCAGTGTGACACAAGCTTTGGTCCGTCCCGGGAAACTCGTGAAGAAATATGTTTGTTCTTCAACCATTTAGAGATGAAAGATGCTTACGCTCAGACCATTTACAGGTGAAAAGCTTAGCTGATGATTTGACTATAGTGTGTCGAGCTACCTCTGATAGTGACATTGGAAAGGCTTGGTCTGTCCCGGGAGGCTGTCGGTGAGCTTACATTATAGACTTGCGTATCTTGTTATCATGCATCGTCATGGTGAATGCTTGTCTGGCAGAGAACCGTTAATTTATTGTTTGGTCTCTCCCTCATTGCTGATGGTGAAGCTCCTTGTGACCTTCATGAAGTCAGTCAGATATACAAAGCTTAACTGATAGACTATACTCTGATTTGATACCTTCCAGCCTTGGTGCAGGGAAAACTGATACAGAGCCCCTCTCCTTCCCTGTGGTAGGCCCCAGTAGGCAACCAGGTGAACTATTTATTTCGGTAGAGAAAATATACAGCTTCAAAACAATATACACAGCTTCAAAACAGTGCAGGAATATGGACAATAGTTTACAGCACAATAATTTTAGATGTGCATGGAAAATGACAATGTTTATGCCTCATAGAAACATAAGAAGATAAATAGATAAAGGGATATTACAGTTCATATTAAGTAATTAAGGACAATTAAGAGAGAAGGGGAAGAAAGTGGAGAAGTATTGTCCTTTTCACAGACAATCGGTTCAACAGGAGGAGGAGAAGGAAGGGAGAGGCAGGACCATGGATGTCAGGGCACTGGCTGGGGCGGGTCGAGACAGGCGTTCCAGTCCGGCCAGAACTTGTCCCGAACACGCAGGACGTACGCCCGCAGGTTGGGGAAGTCACCTGTTGAGGGGAGAGGGAAGCATACGATAATTTGAAGTAACAACGGTAACAATATAAAGAAAATGAAGAAACTAGCGGAGTCAAGGAGAACCATAGTATAAGAAGAAGGAACAATGCGATAAGTTAAAGTACCAACGATA
The DNA here is from genome assembly GCF_024679095.1 of Eriocheir sinensis. Classification (NCBI taxonomy): domain Eukaryota; kingdom Metazoa; phylum Arthropoda; class Malacostraca; order Decapoda; family Varunidae; genus Eriocheir; species Eriocheir sinensis. The sequence continues at coordinate 11,570,379 of NC_066560.1, forward strand.
AAACAATATATAAAATAAGTTAGTGAAGAAGAGGAGACTTAAAAGAAAAGGAAAAAAACAAAGTACGTATGAGATGAAGGTGAGAGGGGCGAAAGAGACCATGAGATTTAAGGAGAGAAAAAAACAATAATATAAAACTAAGAACGTATGAGAGAAGCGAGAGAGGCCAAGCGACTAAGAAGAGAAAGAACGATAACAAAACTGAGAACATATGAGAGTGGTGTGAGGGGGAGCAAGAGAGAACACACAGCACTCACTCTCCAGCATCCTGAGGTAGGGCGACCCGCGACAGCAGTACATCACCTGACACAAGAATCCGAATACCGTGCAGTCCACCTCAGTCGGCTTCTCGCCCATGAGGTAATCCTTCTCGCCTGGAAGAGGAGTCATTGTTAATTAAGCGGTTCATATACATAACACGATCGGAGTTCTGAAGAGATTTGTGGAACACTGGGAGATAAATAATGAATAGAAGTATGAGGAGACGAAGCCTGAAACTAACTGTGCAAGGAAATGAAAAGGAAATATTAACTCTTCGTTATTGAAGACGTAAAAGTACTTCTAGAAATATGGAACTGTTTATCACTTAACCAGGTGAGGAAACGGAAAATAAAGAAGAAAGGGAAAAGGAGAATAATAGAAGAAAAAGAAGAGGAAAAAAAGGAAAAGGAGAAAAATAGAAGAGTAAAGAGTATGAGAAAGTATAAGAGAAAAAACTTATTGAAGGGGAGGAGGAGGAGGAGGAGGAGGAGGAGGAGAAGCAGTAGAACCAAAGCAACAAAAAATAACAACAAAACACGGGAATGTCAAGTGCATAAAAGAATTTGTGCGTTAAAATAAATAGAAAAGGCAGGTATATTTAACCCCATTTACCTGCACTCATTACCAGGCACTTTATAATCAGGTGTCCACGGAGGCAAGTGACCTGAACCAAACAACCAAACACCATGTCGGCACACTCCCTCCATGACCCACCCATGACTCACCCAGGTAGGCAGAGAGAGCAGCGAGGTCCTGTCTGCCTGTGTGTTCTATCTCCGTGCTGGTGTGGCGGCCCATCCCCTGCTGCCACAACGCTTTCTTTGTCTTGCTAGTAATCGCCCTCACTGCAAACCTGAATATGAAGGGCAACTGCATCTCTCTGACCAGCGCCCGGCCCTTGTCGACCACGAAGAGCCAGTGCACCAAGGCCCTGGCAAGGAGAGAGGAAGAGATTTATCAGTATAACATGACAGCCGTAAGTGTAGTCATTGTGATATGTTTAAAAAGGAAGATGAAAAATATTAATATTATGAAAAACGACTCCCGTCAATGGAATAATAATGAATGGCATATCTGAGAGGGGTGGAACAGAAATTGTTAAAAACGTGTCTGAGAAAGATGGGAAAGATGGATTATTACTGAAACACGGCAGCCGTTGATGGAAGAATTATTAAGACGTGTTCCAGGAGGAAGGGAACGAGGAACCATTGGACCGAGACTTATTATATAAGTTTGAGAGCATAAAAAATTAACAGCAATTTAAGATAAATTCAGACTCAAGAAGGACATGGGCAAGAATAATTGGTTTACCAACAGAGTGGTGGATAAGTGGAACAGGCTTGCCTGTCATGTTTTGAGCGCCAGTATGATAAATACATTCAAAACGTTAGATAAATTCATGGATAGTGAGTCTAGGTGGGGTTAGGTTCACTTAATCTCTTGCTCGCTCTCGTGCTCGCTGGCTCTCTCGCTCTCTCACCAGAAGAAGTTGCTCTCCAGCGTGTTCCTGAAGGCGTGCGCCACCGCCTTCTCCTCGCCGCTCAGGTGGGCGCTCAGGTCCTTGGCGAACTTGGTCCCTAGGTAGTCCATGATGAACTGGGAGTCCGCCAAGTCCTCGCCGTTCAGGGTGATCCACGGGCACTTGCCTTTGGAGCCAAATGGCTCCTCGTAGTCCACCTGGAGGAGAGGAGCAGGTCATGCTTTTATAGGATTCCCCCCCACCCCCCTTATGTTATTTTAGATTTATTGCAAGCTTTACCCACAATTATGGATTGATTAGTTTATCTCGAATGGATGATTTATCATGAAGCTAACTTTCTTTTATAATTTTAGGTATTTTATTCCACAAAAGAATGTTACACTAATTTATCTAAATATTCAATTATTTTCATACATTTTCCTGCGGAGATCAATGTTATTCAGCATTTCTATGTACGTGAAAATTAAACGAACATCATTCATTATTCATTAAAAGTAAAATTTACTTCCCCACGGCCAAACTCTGATGTCAGTCTGCATATTCCTGCCAGTAACGTAATGATCCTTCCGCCGCGTGCTGCCGCTACTGAATGAACTACTGACGGTAACTGTCAGGCGGCTAAACACTTAAGAGGTGACTCGTCATATTCTTTCATACACACACACACACACACACACACACACACACACACACACACACACACACACACACACACACACACACACACACACAACACATTCAGCTCATATACCTCTGTCAGCCTTCCTTAAAGACACACCCACCTCGTACTTGATTTCAGCCATCCTCAAGTACGTCTCCAGCTTGAGCACGAAGGGAGACAGGTTGGGGCAGGCGGCCCCCCGGGGAAACGTGTGCAGCACCACCACGTCCTTCCCTGCCTCCGCCCATCGCTTCCTGAAAAATGTTAATGCTCCGTTCATCACTCCTGAAACATGTTTATATTCAGTCCATCGCTCCTGAAACACGCTCAAATTCAGTCCATCGCTCCTGAAACACGCTCAAATTCAGTCCATCGCTCCTGAAACACGCTCAAATTCAGTCCATCGCTCCTGAAACACACTCAAATTCAGTCCATCGCTCCTGAAACACGCTCAAATTCAGTCCATCGCTCCTGAAACACACTCAAATTCAGTCCATTGCTTCCTGAAACACACTGGCAGAAAGTCGTCCTTCAAACTGTCAGTCATGCCACTCGCCTCCTTTATCAATACAATGGACGCCCGAGGAACGTGTCGCTGTAGCTGTCCCTTGGCCCGGAAGATAAGAGAAGGGAGGCTCGGTGGTCAAGGCCAGATCGTGTCCACAGAGACGGGAGGTTCTTGCCAATATCACGTCAGCTACCTGGATGATACAACACTCCGCTGCCACTCTTTACTTTTCTCTCTTATAGGAGACGCGTTTACCGGGCTTTTTTTTCCCTCACTTTTTTTTGTTGCCCTTGAGCTGCCTCCTTATGCAATAAAATAATTAAATAAATGAATGAAAAAGTGCTTCCTCCTCGACCACACCCCCGTTGTCTGGCCTCAAAAGGGTTACCAGTATGGCCCAGATCATTCACTGCATCGCCGGACTAAACAATGAACCTATAATACCCTAGCTGTCCATAATGGCTTGTGATCATGGTCTATCATGGTAATCTGAATATATCGGGCGACTCTTAATAGCCAATAGAGTATACAACAATATATTCATGGCACAATATCAGGATTAAGCACAGTCCCACGAAGGATCTGCTTGCCTATTCGTACGCAGTTTCCATCATTGCATTCATTCCACCACCGACACACTGCAGGCACTCACCTCCTCTGCTGCCGCTGCCAGTACTGATGCACCTTGACGGCCGCCGCCACCACCACGGCGGCCACGGCGACGCGGCGGGTCCTGCACCACACCCACCGCAGGCCCACCGCCGACCAGCGCGCGCCCTCAGCCGCGAAGTACATCGTTGCGTCCCTGGGAGACAGAGGACAAGTCGTTTAGGCAATATGCGTTGGATATGTCAGCAAATCTACACGCGACATTCCATTTAGTACTCAACAAGGGGAGTAACTATCCTTGAAATATTAAGCGGAGATATTAAATTTAAGCTGGGGCATAACAATAAAACTGAGGTATATATATATATTAAGCTAAGGTGCATAGAAATCAAGTTGAGGTATAAATATTAAGCTGAGTTAGGTTAATGTATATAAACAAGGAAACGTAAAGATGAGTATATCAAGCTTTACTTTGACGCTTATATATATATATATATATATATATATATATATATATATATATATATATATATATATATATATATATATATATATATATATATATCGGCTCAATTTTTCAATCCCGAGTAGTAAGTAGTAAGATGCGTACAAACCGGCAAACATATACCATCGTGTTTGCAATAACCAAGGATCGAGTCCGTCACCCGTGCAAGAAAGTGCTACAGTAAATTGCTACATACATTCAGTGCTCGCTTCTGGGTTTCAAGCACTTCAAAAGTTGCACAGTCTAGGAATCCTACCGTCGCCACAAATAAGCCAGGACGAGCTGGTAACACTGTTTTCCGACTTTCCAGGTTCACGAATCACAGGTATAACGACAGGCATATTAGCAGGTGACATTGTAGTTATAGCGTGTTTCGTATTAATGCCTCAAACACACACTTAATACCTTGATCTTGCTTTTCAAAGACAAGTATAGGTGTACGGCACTAATATATGTAATATCATGTAGACAGTAACGGCGAACTAAGGCTGTTGTTGTCGAGCTCAGCGAATTCCTTTCAGTTGTCACCACTCTCTAAAACAACAACGTCCTTATCAGTTCGCCTAAACACGGTAGCGCCATACAGAGCTTTGTGTTACGACACTCACATTCCTTATATTACTAACTACATGATATTATATACATTAGTGCCTTTCATGGGCATATGAATCTCCACCCATCCCTGAAGAAGCACAAGTACCGCCACAAAAGACTCACCTACCGTCACCACCAGAGTTGCTTTTTGATGTACAATGAATGATGTTGCAGTCTGCAGTTTAGGGGTGAGCAGGTATCAGTACAAGGTACCGGTGCTAACGTTAACAGCTAAACGGCACGGTACCGGTACCAGATTGCTCGGTACCGCTACCTCTACTGACGCTCACGCTCATTCCCTTATTTCCTCCTCACACGAGAGAGGCTGAAAGCCTGAGTGTAAGGGCGAGACCTGTATACACTTCGCACCTTGGCTCTAATCCGATAACTGGAGACAGATGTGGCAGCGTGGTAGAGAGGGAGAGACACCCGGTGGCCAACACCAAAAAGGACTCTTAATTTTCTTTTTTCACTATAGTTGGGTGCTTCGCACCCGGCGACCTTAGTGACTCATGCGTCTGGCAGCTCGGGCCTCCCGTACTGCACTCTGATTGGCTAGTCTGCTGTTAAGCTGACCTTCCAATCTTACCGGTGCCAGTACTACCGGTACCAGAGTTTTCGATGCTTGCCCATCCCCACTGCAGCATTGCTACTGTGATAATTACAGGCTAACTGGTAACTTCACTCATAAGAATACCATCCACCTCTTCTGTAAGTCCTGTTTCCGTGTCGCCAGGTGTTACAGGTTATCAATGCGCCTATAAAACAACTAGATAATATGATAGAAGCACATCAAATGGATCATAAAGCACATCAGACGGATCAGGAGAGAAGCGGAAAAGGGATTCAGTATTGCAACACCGTTCGAAGGACAACATGCAGTGAAATTCCTTCCAGATAGGCTACGTTATCCAGGGTCGTTCATCTGTCTGCGTTCAGAAGATAGCGAGTGATAAGAAGAACAAGCATACGAAGACCCTGGCAAGCTGAGAGGAAAGTAATGCTGTCTCATGCTGACTAACCATTCTCTCTCTCTCTCTCTCTCTCTCTCTCTCTCTCTCTCTCTCTCTCTCTCTCTCTCTACGTTAATCAACCTTACTAAATTTTTTACTCCCGATCGAAGAATTAAAATCTTACGAGGGAGTGTTTCACCTCACGCATGATAAATTTTGGTGAAATGTAGAAGTCGAAAATCTGGGCCGAGTAAATTCCTCCTGGCGCCCGTGATCTATTACTGTTGTGGCTTGAATGTATCTTGTATTTCCGTGCTTTGTGAGAAGGTGAAGGTGGTAAATACTGATTCAGGGAAGCTGTTTGTTGCCTTGACGGGGGGTGGGGGGGGGCGTATACTCCACCTCTCTACTGGTATGTCGCGGCCACTCTTGAACAGGTCAGGTCACATTAGGATGGGTTAGGTTAGGTAAGGCACGGATAGAGTTTCGGAGGTAATTTTGAGCAGGAATCACAATGAGAGAATTTTCCTGAACACCCCATGACTAGTTTCGGAGCCATAGCAGAGCGTCTTCACTTGGGGGGCGCGCACACACACACACACACACACACACACACACACACAAACACACACACACACACACACGAAGCGATAGCCACAGCTCGACTACACGAATTATGAAAGCAACACGCGACAGCGACACGAATTATGAACGCGATTCTCGCCCAATAATGTATGTGAAGTGCAGCAACTCAGTCTTAAAAGGTAAAAGACAAACTGCTTGCTCATTTAGTATGAAACTCTATTGGAATACATGACTTTTAGTGTGGAAGCAGATATTTTTTATTCGGGTATATCGATGAGGAATGGATGTATCGTCTGGTTTGCTTAACGGCGCTCGAAGTCTGGAAGCGTCTGGCATTTGCTTACTGTTTGAAGGCTTTACTTTCACAGATCACAAAGTACAAAGTATGGCTTACTTAACAGACATCTTTTTTTTCCCTCCTCCTCCTCCTCCTTTTCTTCTCCTTTTCCTCTTTTCCTTTCCCTCTTTCTGTCTCTTTCTCCCATACTTTCTTCTTCTTCGACTTCTTGTTATTCTGCCTAAAAGCATCACTGATTCGAAACTTTTGGTGATCATATTGAGCTGGGAGTAGTCAGTTTAATGTGTTCAGTTATCCAAGTGATTGATTCCGTGATGGAGTATAATTACTCAGTTATTCCATGTGTACAAAGGTTACACCCAAGGAGACTGTGTGTGGGGGGGGGGGACCTCTCGAATATTGTTTATTGTGATTTTTTCCGTTGATGTTGGAGGCTCATTATAATTACAATTCTCGAAAACAGAATGACAGTCAGGGTTGAGAGGTCATTTAGGCTGTTGAGAGATCATTTAGGTTAATTAGTGATTCAGAAGTCCAGAAATACCTGTGCCGCCTCATTAATACTGAAGAACGCGTCAGATTTCAGTGAGGAGCAACCAATCATCGGTATGAGTTATTTTTTATTTTGATGTACTCGATTCCCCGTGAGAAGGGGCCGTGCGATGGTTAAGTGGTGTGTGTGTGTGTGTGTGTGTAACTGGAGCTGTGAACTTGCGCTCGTCGTTTGGCGTGAGCCAAGGTTTGGGGGTCGTGGGCGCACGACGCCCTTTGAGCTTCCGGCCGCGGCAGGTGCAGACCACCACCCTCAGAGGGGCGGACAGAGGCGCGGGTGTAAGGAGATCGCCCATCCTTCTCTCCGCCCGGGGATCGAACCCAGGATCTCTCAGTGGTGAGCCGAGTGTGCTAACCATTGCACTACGGAGTGTGTGTGTGTGTGTGTGTGTGTGTGTTCAGCCCAATAATCGTAACAAACGTTGATCCTCAAACTCTCTGCTTGCCGTCGGGAAAAATATATCCAGGAGTAATAGTGCGTCATCATAAAATTTACTTTTACAGCAACCCACGGTGATACATTTCCATTGCACTGTCGCGGCAGTAAAGTGAAAAGAAAGCTTGTCATGTGACTTTTCTTCATGATGAATTTTTCATAAGTTCTTATGTCCTTGTTAATTTTTTTTTTATTTGTTCAGTTATATATCTATCATTATTTTTGTTTCTGTCAAATTCTGTCAATTGTTTCTGTGCAGTTCGTAGGTTTGACTAACACCACAGGTAAAAGTCAAGTCCATTTGTCCCGAACATGTTCTCAGTATTGATCATAAAACTGAGCTTTCTTTCCAATGTATCTCTATTTCGTGTTTCTGTAAGAGAGAAAACAGAAAAGAGAAACATGGCAAGTCCTTCGTCAGTGTCATGAAAGTAGAATTCCCGACAAAATGTCTTTTTTTTTTCGTACTACATTTTCTTTTGGAAGAAAGCCGTGATAAGTTCCTCATGTTTTAGGGATAAGCAAACTGAGCAGCCAGTAAACTTAGCAAAAGATCGATTTCATGAGAGACGGATATGGAACCGCCAGGCAGCCACTCCACCGCGGGACACGGCTGAGGGAAGCAGACGTCACCTGGAACTGGACTTTGCTTCTGTTCCACATAAGCAATAATGAACTTTGCTTGTATCTTACCTGTAATGGTACTTTTACTAGCTGCCGGGGCAAGTATGCATGTAGACAACCGCACACGATGGGAGGAGAGCTTGGAAGCGCTGAAGGAGATCGTGCAGGGCCCTGCGTCTGGACGGTCCCTGGTTATCCACCTCGACGCTCTCCTCCCCCTGGACGCCCGGCAGGCCGTGTTGGCCCTGCAGTCGGTGCAGGGCGCGGCTCATGTCGTGACCAGCTCTCCGCCTGAACATCTGTGTCAGAGCAAGAACGATTCACAAATTCTTTCTCTTCATCCATCGACTCTCTTCATCGTAGTTTACTTATCACACCCGCCAACGCCGTGCCCGCACTGGAGTCCTCAGAATATCTTGCTTTACAGTTTGACGCCAGGCCAAAGGTTTGATGCCTTGCGTGACCTGAAGCTAGACAAGGTTGAAAGTTTGGCTCTCGTCACTCCACTTCCAAGTGGGTCTCGAGGAGTATACACGTGGATGCCCTTTGCTCGTGACCCTGCAGTGTTCTTGGGGCAGTGGGCGCCTCAGAACTTTACATGGGATACTTTGTTCGTCGATAGATATCCCTCCTTTGAAGGATACACGTTCAAACTAGCGATATGGCATGACTACCCTCCCTTCGTGTACACGGACGAAGCCTCGTCCACTGATGAAGTCATTGGAACCTCGGTAAAGATGCTCGACGTAATATCAGAAAAATTCAACTTTACCTACATCGGATACGAAGGGCCTTCCAGCGGCAAGTGGGGCGCGATCGAAAACAACACCTGGGTCGGCTTGCTCGGCCAGGTGTACAGGAGCGAGCGAGACTTCTCCATCATGTGTTTCTTTCCGTCCCCTGACCGCGTGAGAGACTTCGGTGCCTCCGTTGTGTACCGCCAGGACGGCTACGCCTTGCTCGTGCCCGTCACGCCGCCGGTGCCCGAGTGGATGAAGGTGCAGCGTCCGTTCAGCTGCGTGGTGTGGGGCTTCATGGCACTAAGCTCCCTCGCCTCACTCGCCTTCCTTCACATTCAAGTATGTTTTAAATGCCACGAGAGAGAGAGAGAGAGAGAGAGAGAGAGAGAGAGAGAGAGAGAGAGAGAGAGAGAGAGAGAGAGAGAGAGAATGCGTCTGCCTTCATTTTACGATCAAAGTCACCATTACGATTTCTCTCTTATTTAAGGCACGGGTTCTGGGGCAGCGGTGGAGGGCCGGCGCCGAGGCAGCCAGCAACACCTGGTTCTCGCTGCAAGGCCTGGTGCTGGGGCAGAGCGTCGCGCGGCAGTACGCTGGGATGGCCATGCGAGTGTTCCTGTCCCTGTGGCTCCTGTGCTGCCTCGTCCTCGGTACCGCCTACACCTGCAACCTCGTGGCCATCCTCTCCAGCCCATCCGACCCCAGGCGCATCCACTCCCTCGTTCAGTTGGCGGAGAGCGACTTCAGGTGATTTTCTTTCGTTCTGAACACTATTTATTTTCCCCTGTATTGCCACGATGTTATAGTTATTGCGAAGGTTTCCACACATCAGGATTTTTTTTTCTTTTTATGATATGTTTCTTTGTTATGCTCGATTTTTTTCATAGTAAAGAAACCAGCCCAAGGGGAAAACATCAAAAAAGACCCCTGACATTGTGTAGATTTAGCGATTACTCTTGCCTGAAGTCGCGTACCTACTCACTGCTAGGTGAACAGGGGCTACACGTGAAAGGAGATGTGTGTTGAAGGAACCTTTGCACCCACCGTCAGGCTGGCCACAGTGGACTACGGGGACTTTCTATATGAGTTGCTGGGCAAATCGGAGGACGGCATCGTGAAGCAGCTGAAGCAGAAACTCGACTTCTTCCCCGACGAGGCAGCGGCCGTGGCGTCCATGGCGGATGACTCGCACGTGCTGCTCGGCGTCAAAATCGAGACTCAGTACATGGTGCAGGAGAAGTTCAGGGTGAGTGATTCCGTTAATTTATGGTGGATCATTCTTCGTTTGTACTTTTCACCGAATGTAGTTTATCTGTCTTTTATAAAGATTTTTGATAAATTAAGTTTCACACCATATACTACTTGAAAAAATCAAGCACCTTGGTATTGTGAGTAAAGCACACGAATGGATTGCAAACTGGCTCAGCAACAGTTAGCAAAGGGAGGTGATCACTGGAGCTTCCTTTTTGTAGGTGCCACTCACTTGTGATGTCTCTCTGGGCTGGTTTTGGAGCATTACTTTTCATAAGGATCTTGGTTTAAAAATCCCGTAAGACCTCAGTCTCCCAGCAATGCCGAGGCAGTATTTTTCCCCCCAGATGTACCGCTGGTATCTCCTGCCTGAGCTCCTCTTTACAAACTACCTCTGTTGGCTGTTTCCCAAGAATGTTCCATGGAAGAAAAAGTTTGACACCAGCATACAAAGTATTCTTGAAGCAGGGCTCTACAATCAGTGGCTCAAGGTAAGTGACATGAAACTTGATGAAGTGTTCTGTACATTGTTGTCTCTCCATCATTGGCAGCTTATATTTGAGTCTGTATTTCATCTGCTTGTTTCTCCTTCACATGCCAGAAATTGATAGTGGGCAGGCTTGGGAACAGTGTAAATTCTTAATTTGGTATTTGAGAGAAGTACATTTCGAGCTGTAACATAATACTGCATAAAGTAACCATAACTTCACAAAGTCACAGTGAAGATGAGCATGAGTACAATTCCAGGTGGAGATGGAAAAAGTATCCAATGCCTGGAGGAGGCACGGAGGCAGCAGCACCTGGTATGCAGCTCCCCTTAACCTGCCTAACCTGCAGGGTGTTTTCTATCTCCTCTTCATTGGGTTCTTAATTAGTGGAACAGTTTTTATTTGTGAATATACATGGAGTGAGAAGAGTTTTGCTTTCTGCTGAAAGTAATGCATTAGCATTAATATATGTGCACAGCTTTTAGGAGAGTTGTCCATTACATGGCAAAGGCCTTCTGAGGCTAATCAGCCCACCTCTCTCCCGTCTACTCTGCTCCATACAAGCTAATTTTCCATTTGTCCCCAATCAACACTTTCATTATTCAGTGTCTGTTACGCTTGACAACTCCACAAGTAATGATTATTGACTTGGGAGGAAAATTAATAAGCTAACATTGTTATTTGACATAATCCGGTAAAGTTCGGAACTTTTGATGTATTATTTCAAGTATAAATGTCTGATAAAAAAAGAAAACTGGCAACAACTGCCAACCTGTCTTTCTTTACTACAATAAACACATGATGTCATTGACAAGGTTTAGGGAAAAGGGATTTTACAGAACCTAATCATTATAAGGAGAGGATGGTGACCTTCATGCCATGTGTGTGTGTGTTACTCAGGGGCGAAGAAAATGTGATTTTTTTTTCAAACACCGAGTAATACAATAAAGCATTTATTTTCTTGAAATACACAATGCACAGTGTAAAAGAGTGGTAAAGGTGTTGAAGGTAAAAAAGCTATAATTCTACTTGCATTATGTATACACACACACACACACACACACACACACACACACACACACACACACACACACATGCATACATACATACACACACACACTAAATTTTCCCAGCATATGTAAATCAAAAGTACATAAGTGCAAAATTAAGCTTTGAAAACTTAAACAAGTTATAACAAGCTGGAATAATGTACATAATTTTTAAAGATCATGAGGAACACAGCAATGCTGGTGATTGCAAAGGATTTGGCACTCGCTTTATGCCAGCTTTATGTGCTGCATAGTTCATACATATATACACACATGCATGCACGCACCCAGCCACCCACACACACACACACACTGGAATCAATTAATCTTGAGTCATATTAATGAATAATTAACCGAAGCAAAGTGCCATGCACTGAACAGTTTCTTTTCTGCTGTTGCAACTCCTTACATGACGTCGGAATTTATTTTAAGATTGCTAGGACCATTTCATGCCCGGTGATTAACCTGTGATGATCTCAAGAGTATAAAAAGTCATCACAAAAGTACAAAGAAAAGCCTGATTTTACTTACGGAAGTTGTTTCTTCTTGGACAGTTGATCTTCTATTGCATTATTTTTTTTCTTATAAACTACCTTCATCACCACATTCCTGTTTCAGTTTTGTCATTTTGTTTAACATAGCTACCTCAATGGCTCCTTCCAAACCTACGTTTCTTTCTCTCAGACTGTCCTCTCCTCCGTCTTCAAGTTTCTCCCGTATCACTGTTGTTGCCAATTCTGGTCTGAAACAGAAGTGGACGACAAGGCTTAAACAAATAAGACAAACAGCATAACAAAAAGATAGACAGGTACTCCCAATGATAAGAATCACATATATTCAGATACATAAAATAATACAATACTAGTAATATTAAGTGATACCAGTAACAGTACTAACCCAATACTGGCTGAATGCTTGAAGTTTGTGGGTGAATGACTTGCTGAGACTGTATGGCATCAGCTGAATGCATCTGTGGCTGATGTGTGTGTGTTGCCTGGTGTTGTGCTACTCCCTGCTGCTGCTGGACTGCTGAGAGCGATGGTTGAGGTGCTGCTGCCTGCTGGTGAACAACAGACATCTGCTGTGGGATGAGGCTGATCTGTGGTACTGCTTTTTGGGGTAACTGTGACAGCTGAGGGAGTTGTGGTGCTACCTGGCGAGAGGTTTGCTGGTGGATGACCGGCAGCTGCTGTGGTGCTGACAACTGCTGCGACTGTTGGTGTATAACGTGAAGATGTTGTGATGACTGTGATGCCTGGACCTGCCTTGCCTGCTGGTGAATAACATGAAGATGCTGCTGCTGGGATGGCTGGGATGTTTCTGGGTGGCTCGGCTGATGGTGTGAAACTGTAATCTGCTGCTGTGGTGCTGGAGACTGTTGCTGGTGTTGGTGCATTACAGGAAGGTGCTGTGATACTGTTGTCTGTTGCTGCTGCTGGTGAAGGACAGTGAGCTGCTGTTGCGAGGACTGTGGTGTATCTGGATGGCTGCCCTGCTGAAGGGTCCTTGTTGTGCTTGCCATCTGCTGGTGAGACTGAGGTGTGGCATGATGTGGCGCTGAATGATGCTGCACCACAGTGATGGGCGGGACAGCCTGCTGGGGTTGTGGCACAAGAGACAGCTGTTCTGGAGTCAGCTGTTGTGTCCCATTGTTTGTTGGTTGCACCACTGTGTACGCCCACACATAGACAGGAGCAGTGCCAGCTTGTGTGCGCTGAGGAACGCTTGGATACTGCACGGGTGAGGCAATGGTTGCTGAGGCAGGGATGAGCACCTGAGTGTCCTGAGTGGCTGGGGTGGCAGCGAGTCCCGGGCAGGTCCACAGGATTTGTTCAGTGTTCCTGATGATGGTGGTCCCATCTTGACCAATACTGTCCGGGGCCTCGGGGACAGCAGGACATGAGGGAGGGTGCTGGTGCTGCTGGTGCTGAGGTTGTTGCTGGTGCTGAGGTTGTTGCTGGTGCTGAGGTTGTTGCTGAAGCTGAGGTTGCTGCTGGTGCTGAGCTTGTTGCTGGTGCTGCTGCTGCTGTTGTTGTTGTTGTTGTTGTTGTTGATTTTGTGATGTTACCCCTTCCATCACCTTTATATCTCTTGATATTGGCTGAAACATATTCTCTAATTAATTTATTGGCCATTTCATCATAGTAAACTATATTTTTTTTTATCTAAGTATATAAGATGTAGCCATGTTGCTAAAGAAAATTGACAGGTATAAAATTTAATGAGCATCATAATTTTTACATATATTCAATATTACTTGGAAGCTTCTAAATAAAAGTTAAGTCACAATGATACATAAAGAAGTTCCAAGCAATGATGACATGTTGCCTGCATCATAAAGCAATTGATGGCAAGTAGCTCAGAGCATTCCTTTCAAGAAGTCATGCAGCATAATATATCATATAAGTAGCTTTAAAAACTTTCAGTGGTAAGTTATTATATAAAGGACCATTCAACCCCAAGAATGGGAGAAGATGGACTATAAACAAAGAAGAGGAAGAAGGAGCACATAAAGAAAGAACAAAAATCAAAATTACAATATAACAGAAAATATATCAAAATAACAGAAAGTAGCCAGTGTTACCTTCAGTGTCTGCATGAGTTTACCCGGGTAGGCAGAGGGAGGCACTGTGCGCTGTTTTTTCCTTCTTCGCCGCATGGCACTGCTATCCCGTCCCCTGTCTGATGGCACTGAACACCTTGCAGTCATAGTCAAAGAGGGAGCAGTGTTAGCATAATGCCATAACCATTATGTCATCATCATCTTCAAAAATCAAAAGAAGGAAGAGAGAACAGCATGGTGGGATGAAGAGGTTAAGGAAACTAGAAAGGAAGAGAAGGTGGTTGGGACGGATGTATGGAGTGACATACTAATAACCTGTTTCCCATGAAGGAAAGAGGTCAAATATGGCCATGCAACTATTCTGATGAGTGTTGTGAGAAAAAACAGTTGAGGACAGACAAGTCCCAAGCCTCAGCCTCCAATATCCTAGAAGCTACATTCTTTTAAGTGGCTTCTTAGACACACACTGAAATAGGAGGCATATATTCTTGCTTCTCATGTCTCAGGGACAACAATGATAGTAATATTTTTATTAATAAAACGAGCAATATTGTTAGTAATAATATTAATAAAATAATTTTCATAAGAAATATAAAATAATAATAATAATAATAATAATAATAATAATAATAATAATAATAATAACAACAATAACTCCCCAGAAAAGTAAAAACAATAACAATAATATATAATAATATATATCAATATTAACAATAACACGTAGAATAGCATGCTGGCTCACTTGCGCACGTTGTGTCCCTGTTCTCCGCAGCGGCTGCACTTGGTGCGGGAATTGGTTACCCGGCTGATGTGCACCAGGCGAGGGCTTGAGGCCAGCCAGCTCCTCCTCAGCTCCAGGCAAACGCTGCCATAACGATTGATCACCACCGGCACCTTCTTGAAGGATGACAATGAGAGTCCTATTGTGTTTCTGAAAAAAAAAAAAAAAAAAAAAAAAAAAAATGAAGTTGCCATTTATGATGATGTTGATTTCAAAATGATAATGGAGAATCAAACTTGCAATAAAAAAGAAGATATATTTTCAAGATGCAACCCACCTGTAATCCTTCCTCACTTCTGCCGTGGTGTTGGTGAAGTTGACCATGAAGCGGAGTGGAGTCCCGTTAGGCGGTGTGATGTGGAAGATTTTGTCAGCCATGGCCGCACGCTCCACCTCTATGGCTGAGTAGGTTGGGTTGATGGCACTTCCCTCACTTACTATGGCCTTCATCAGTGGACGGCAGAGTGTGGTGGCAGAGCTGGCTTTGTACAGAGGAGTCACCTTGTTCTCCACCACTGCCTGCATGGACTGTACCCCAAAGAAGTAGGTCATCATCTTACACTGCCCTGCACGCCCTCCAGCTCCTCCAGGGGCATCAATGCCTTTGTCCTGAAGGTTGGTCATGTCACGCTTCTCCTCAAAATAATCCATCATGTTAACATGGATGCATGTGTCCTCATCCAGTTCCTGACTGTCAATATCAGTGTAGCAAGACAATTCTTCAAGTGTCTTGGCCACAGCATCAAAGTAATGCCAGCGGGCACCCACAACATTCCCGCCCCGCCCACCCTCTGCCTTGACATCTGCAGGATCTGTGATGGTGAATTGTGAGGGCTGTGTGCTCTTCTCATGCTGGTAAATCAGGGGCCCCGCCTCCCCATCTGTGACAAAATACTCAAGGTGCTCTGGAAAATAAGTCTTCTCCAGCCGGTCTATAATAAATGGAGGCTTTAGTACTGATTTGTCAAGTTTCTCCTTGTAGTAGCAGTACTCTTTTCTGTACTGCTCCTTGGTCTGCTTGAGCAGTATCCGCTTGGCCAGACACTCCTCATCTGTGAGGGACACTCCAACATTGTTCTTCTTGCACCAAATATCTGTTACCAGGTTCTCTCTGGCACGGTCACTGGAATCCCGTAGTGTCTGTATCAACAGGAAAAACATTACGTCTATCTTGTCTTCTTTGTGTAGCTGACAAAACTTATCAATGTGGGATATGAGAGGCTTGAGGCGGTCCTGGCGGATGTATTTGGCATTGACAGAACAAAGGGACTGTTTCTGATATGGAGTCCTGCCGCCTGTCTTCTTGGGCATGGCAAAGTACTGTTTGAGTGCCTCCTCTTGTGTGTAGTCATGTTCCTCCAGGCCGGTGATGCCATCAAGGCTTGCAATGTCCTCTGTCTGGATACCAACAGAATGAAACGCATCCTTAAGCTCCTCCCTGCTTCTCTTCCGAGTTAAGCTTCGACGTGGTTCTTGAGCCTGAGTTTTCTGGCCATTGTCCTTTGAAACAACCTCAAGGCCCTGACTGCCTATGGTGCTGCCTCCACCAAGTGTTTCAATCACTTGAAATGACTCACTGGACAACACTGGTAGTGGGTTTTCTTCTTTCAAGAGACAGACAGGGCAATCATTTCCACTATGCTCCACAAACTCTGCTGGCTTATCACGGAAAAGTTCACATTTTTTCCTCTTGGACACTTTTAGATATATCCTCTTGATCTTGCGTTCACAACTCAGACACACATTGATAGGGTACACATCTGCATTTTCATCTGATATGTCAACATTCCACACTTTCTTTACATGCTTCACTACCTCTTGCTTTGGCACACCTTTTTTAGGACCATCATATTTGACAGTCATCTCACCACATATTCTACAGATCTTCCCCAGCTTGACAGTGTGTAGATCTTCACTCGGCTCATCCTTTCCAACATCATTCATCTCCGCATCCAACTCACTGTCACCGAGATCTTCTCCCTGCATCTCAAAATCATTTACAATGATTTCCTCTACATCCTCTTTCTTACATTCACCAGTGATCTCGCCACTTAATTGCCCTTGATGAGTGGCACTGATGACCTGTTTTGTGCTCACTTCCAAATCATCAACACTACTCATTCCTGACTTCACTTCCTCATCACCACCACCCTCATGAGTCTGTTTCCTCATGTCAGTGCTGCTGCTGTCTTTTGGCTGCTGTGTTGCTTCATTTGTACTGTTTCTGTTCACCTGGTTTTCAGAAGTTTCCCCCCTCCCCTGATCTATTTGTTTTTCTAAGCCATTGCTACTGACCTGCTCTTCCTGATTTAGTAAATAACTTCCACAGTCCACCTCTCCCTGTTTTCTCCAGTCATCACTACGTCCCTGCTCTGTTTGCTGTTCCAGGTCATGGCCGGAGCTTTGAGTGCCATCTGCAGCACCCTCAAACACACGTCCACTGTCTAAACTGTCTCCTGCGTCGAAGAGAGAGGTAATGTCCGGCTCCTGATTTGTTGCAAAGTGAAGAATAGTGATATTTTGCCCACATTCTGATTCATTAACATGTGTGGGATTCATTTCCATCAAGTCCTTCGGGCTTTGTATTAACACTGTTCTAGTTTCAATATCTTTCTCATTTGTTGGGCATTGTCTTGAGCTGTCACAAATGTTTTCCTTTGATTCTGCATTCACATTGGCACTCTTACTTATTTCCAGATCATGATTTGTACTTTGAGCCTCATTTCTTTCCAGGCTATCTGTCACAGCCTCAATGCCTCCTGAATAATTTTTTGAACAGGCAAATTTATCATCTGCACTATGCTTCATGCTGTCACTTTCACCACCACCAGAGTATTGTTCTTCCATGAAACTCACACTGCCCTCTGTGTCACACTGTGCAGTATAGCTTTCATAGCATCCTGTTCCATGTCTCACTGAGCCACTTCCATCGTGTACTGCCACACTGCAGCTGCCACTCCCGCCACAACTCAGAGGATCCATACCTTTCACAGACCCACATGTACTGGAACCCTCTGGATCTGGAATTGTAGACCCTGATTCCTTGGTACGTACAAACTCTTTCATTATTAATCATTACAATACATTCGTCACAAATTGTTTCTGTGGCTGCTGTGGGATATTTTCAGATAAAAGCTGAGACACAAACACATACAATTCATTTAACCACTTACAAGCTAAATTAGGTAACAAACTTTTGAACAATATATATGTATATATATATAAGTTATAGCTACATGCAGTGTTGTAGCTGCAAAATTAATAATAAGAAGCCCTTGCAGTAAAGTAGAAGCAGTAGATTGACACTTCTAAACTTCACTATCATAGAAAATTATAATTATATAACTTTTAATAACAACTAAAACAACATTGCAACATACAAAATAAGTTGGACACTGATCTTTAATTGGCCATGAGATGTCCTTTGCACATTACATGGTTAGTTTCCTATATAAACAAATGAACAAGAAAAGTAGTCAATCCAGACAATGGAAGCACCAGCCAAGATGGATGTTTACACCTGACCAACAAACAGATCACAATGCAGTTGTCTCCCAAATAAATAAATGCAAAGATAATAAAAACAAAGAAATCTCAATGTAACAGCAAGGGCATAGAGTGAATGTAGCACACGGGTGACATCACAGAACACTGACGATGCTGCTACAGCTACTGGGGTCCCAGGGTTCCACACCATCCCAACGTCAGCTTCTAACAGTCTCTTTGTGGCAAGACAGCCAATGCCACATCCAACAGTGGCTTTTCCCAATCTTCATAACCCTCACAAACATAAGGCTCAGCAGAGAGGGATGGGCCTGAAAAGTAGGAATGTTCTCTTATTGTAAATATTACATTTGTGCAGTGCTACATAGCTAAAGAAATGCTCACAGAGAAATACTATAATAGTTTAGATTATATCTTTCTTCTTAAATGAGATTTCTGCTAGTAAATCCTATCATAATCCCTTTATATGTTGCCTCACAAGATTCTCAGACTTGATCTCATTGAAACAATGATATTTAACACAATATAGCAATACATTTAGGTTTAGACTACACAAGATGAGATTTTTTTTTTTCTTGTTTTATTTTACTTACAGACTAATTGCCAAAACATACTGAAATGTTACAGATTCCACAGAGAGCAACTTGGTCTGAGATTTCAGTTCTTGTGCATATTTCTAATTTTACATTACATCCTTGTGTGATTCAGCCATGGTTATTATATTGCCGCAATTTATATTACCACTAGGTATCTCTAGTACCTCTGACAACAGAGCTGGAGAAGGTTATGCCTGCAGCGTGGTTTGTCTGTTTGTTAACAGATTATGCAAAACTACCAGTCTAATTTGTGAAATATGGTGAAAAGGTGTAGCATGGGCCAAGAGGAGAACCATTCATATTTTGGTAAATTACAATAAAAACCAAATGAATGATTGCGAAGTGTGAATAAAAAACTCACTGACTATAAATGACGTACGGTGGCCATGTAGAAACCTACCAGTGCTTGGTTTTCTGCTTCTTACAGGGGTGGTCCAGCCCCTTTCAGATAAAATGCAATAAAAATGATCAACTAAATGATGGTGGCCATCTTTGAAAAGAGAATTATAATATAATCAATATAGTATTCAAAACCGAACTCTCCGCTAGCAGGTTACCATCATCAGCACTGGTCACATTATCACATGAGACATTCCCTCTGCACACACAGCCAGGGGCACATGAGTGGGCCCCTGGACACACTCCTGATCAGGGGCCCAAGAAGATCTGAAACAGCATTAGTAAGAAGTGTCCATACCCCATTTTGCTGGGCTAGCTACCCTGAAGGGGGTGCCGAGGAGAGACAAAGCCCACTGCTAGGATGCTACAAGGACCTGACCAGAGCTTGCAGTGTGGGGGGACCGAGGAAGCGAAATTAAACCAAGGAACTTGAGCTTCTTCCTCTTGTTTTACGGTCTAGTTTGGAGTTTTGTGGGAGTGATTACGAAGAGGGAAGGTTAGGATTGGTTATGTCAGCGCGTCTGTATCTCGTTTCTTTCTTAACCAACTGCTCTTGTGTTGGCATGCAAGTATTCTAGCTGGTATCCATGCACTACATCTTGTTCTCAGAATTAATCAAAGCACAATTGAAAAGCACACTAAGATTTTTATATTAGCAATCTTGAGAAGTTGCCCGTCTCTTCCTCCTTCGTTAACAGCGGTACATAATTAGATTAGTGGAAGAGAAATACTTAAAGCTTACTAGTTCACCTGTGTGTTCAATTGTCTGCGCCTTCCCCTTCAGAGTGTGTCCTCGTGTGTCAGGTCAGCCACAGGGGCGGGAGTCTTGGGTCAGGGGGAACGCGAGTGTGTTTACCTCACTCCTCTTCTTCTTCTCTACACCTGTCCGCTCTTTTGCCTCCTCTTCCTCCTCCTCCTCCTCCTCTTTACAGCTGTCCGCTCCTCTGCATCTTTGGTCTGGTCCCCTTCACTGCCCGTCTCATTTTCCAGTTATAATGTTGTCACGTGTCTCACCCAATCCTTTACATTTGCGTTCCTCAGAAAACAAGGACACTATGTAGGTCGGTATTTTAAGACACATCCGCTTCCAACATCAACTATTTCTAAAGGTCAAAGAGGGGGTCAGTCGGGTTCTCATGAGTGTTTCTTTAGGTTCATGGTACAGAGGAGGGGTCAAATTACCACCAGGGTCATAAAACTACTCCTGGAAATCCCCACAACTCCTATGAAAGCCTTGTCGAATTTGTGTTCTTGGGCGACGAAATGTTTTATAAATCGACAGTACGTCTTTAATAATAATCATGGGAAACTCTTTTTTATCGGCGTCGCAGAAGCTGTGTGTAGGTTAGTTAATATTTGCATTGATTTAGACTAACAATCAGATAAGACTGCAAATTAATGCTGATTCAAGGAGGAATATTGTGCGGGAAAGATTTTCTAAATTAAGTTAAGTAGGCCTGGAGCTTTGCCGATAGTCAGGCAAGAGCTTTATTTATTTATTTATTTATTTATTTATTTTGGCTACATGTGTCGACTGAAATACCAGTGTTCCTTTCTTTTGGAACAACCTCTATCAGCTCCCTCCTGCACCAAGGAAGTAAGCCTCGTCAAAACCTTCCCGAGGAAAGCGTGAGTTATTGGCTCCATTAATGTTTGCAAGGTTACTGGATCTTTGCGCGGCAGCCGGGGATTCATGGAGAGAGAGTGTTTTCCAGCAGGGCTTAGGTAGGCAATATATATGGCCGAGGAGTCCAGTATACGACCTACCTACGTCAAACTGTGTGCGCTTTCGTCATCAGTATAAACATGCACGTCGCTTTACATTTAACTCAATTCAGGTGAAGGTCCAAGGTGCTAGGCACACCTGTGCCAGTGCCTAATTACCTGCCGCGGTTGCCGTATATATACACCGCCAAAAAATAATTCTGGCGTTGCTTTCATTTTCTACTGAAGCAGTGTATGTGATCCTGTCTTTAAATACATGTTGCTGGCTGCTGGCTGCATGCATTTCCACAGTTTAGAAAGCTCATGAGTGCGTGGTGCCGAGCCTTCATGGCAGTGTGCGCACATGGACATCAGGCAGCTCCACGGGCCACACGGCACCCCACAGCGATGAATCGCAGTCATCGGCAGTGCCATGCCTCGCTTCGTCCTGCTCTTGCTGGCGCTCTGTCTCGTAGTCAGGACAAAAACTGACCCCCAGAGTGACGATGAGGAGTTCAGGGAGGTGCGGGACGCCCTAAGGAAATTTTTTGCTCGCGGCGTTGACCCCGGGCAACAGAAGACTCAGGATATATCGCCTGCAAGCAGTTGGAACATCGCAGCAGGCATGGCGGCTATTTTTGGGGTGTTCATTGCTTTGAAACTGTATTCTAATGCACTATGAAGTTGTTTTCAGTTATACGGTTAGCTGTGTGTGCATTTAAATGAATTCTAGGACTAATACGTGAAGTTTGGGGAACCAGTTGATATCTGTACAGCCATGGATTGTGATTCATTATGTCCCTAGCTCCTAAAAAATAGTTTTTGCAATAATTATAAATTCGGGGTAAATCGAACTAAAAGAAAATCCGTGTGTTGGTTTCAAAGTACAGTTATATATTAGCTTTTTATCTTCCATCGAACATAAACTCTACACTGGAATTTTCTGACGTCTCATGAAAGCAGCGTCATGGCTAAGTTTTAATGAAAAAAATCTTCGGATCGTTTGATTTTGTACGTGTTCACGGAAAGTTTTTGACCATTCCGTTCATGCCCAACATTTGATATCACTCTTAATGATTTTTCATAAGAATTTGAAAGTTAATTGCGCGAAACAAGCATGAGTGGGTGTACTGTAGTCACTCGGAGATTAACCATCCTGCCTGCAACACACTTTAGCCCCGTTTAGCCACGACGACCCAGCGACTCGGGGTATACGAGGCCTTGGGTGTGAAATGTTGATGTTAAAAGGTCGCACATGACCGGAAAGAGGTCTAGAAACGATCGCCGGATGCTGATTCGGTACAGTGTGAATGGGGCCTAAAAGTCTCTGGGTTGTCGTGGCCCATGCAGAGTCGGCAAAGAGTCTGCCCATCATGAAGGTAGCCTGTACTTGTTAGAGGCCATGCTGAAATCACGTAACGCTTTTTCGGCGGGTTACTTTGATCCCCCTCCCTCCTTGCCATGCCTTATAACACATTTTCAGACCCCTCTAGAAAATTAGTAAGTTTCCATTCCACACAAAACATTCAAGGACCACATCCTTGTAAACTAAAATGTGATGAAAGTCTATTGCTGTATGTTTGCCATCTCTCTTTTGTCATCCTGTAAGCACATCTCGTATGGAAACAGTAAAAAGATCTGAAAATGTTTTATTACACATGCCTGCATCCTCCTCTCCCTTATTGTACTTATAACACTTTATTTTACCCCTCTCCCTCCCTTAGGCGTTTGGTATTTTTTAACGGCTTCTTATCATGGTCAATAGACACAGAAGAATCCTATTGTTAACATTTACCTCCCCCTCAATATACCAACTGCCATAATAAAAATATTAGCGGGAGGTTATAAATGTAATAAATATATTACAGTGGTTGTTTCTTTGTCTCCACCCTGCAGAAAGACGCCGGCAGTTAATTTACACGGAGGATGCGCTGCACGACGGAGGGGCGACGCCCGCTGACGTGCCCAGCGGCGGCCACGGGCACCGCGGGCACGACGCGGCGCAGTACTACCTCAACGAGTGGGTGGTGCACCTGACGGGCGGGCCACAGCTGGCCGCCGCCGTGGCCAAGGACCTGGGCTACCACTTCCTTGGCCAGGTGGATCACCGTGTGTGTGTGTGTGTGTGCCCTTGACTTACCTATTTACTTTATTGATTTTTTTTTTAAGATTGAGCCAAGATCGTATTTCCCGTATTCTGTTTCATGTTAACATGCAATCACTTTCATTTGTGTATTTTTTTATTTTATTTGGTAAATCATTCTATTCATCAACTGTTCGATTTGGATAACTATTGTCTATTATTAACTACTTTGGTTCATCACATCAGAAAGCAAATAACTTCACAAATGCCGTGAAATTAGAACATTTGTATTTCTTTTTGGAGCCTTGCAGCACATACACATTGAAAAGAAATTCCGTCCGTCGCACACCTGTGGCGTCTTGGTCGTGAATGTCGGGGGGAGGGGGGAAGGCCATGAAGAAGAGGAATAACCTTATTTTTCTTGTTTTGCAGCTTAAGAGATCGTTCAAGAGCAGACCAGACAGTGAATAGGTCGAAAAAGAATATATCATTATACGCGCAAACTTGGAAACATGACAAAAGGATGGGAAAGAAAAGGGAGGTAAAAAGGAAAAGAATGTTGATGAGGGAAGTGACGATGCTGAGGATGGGAGGAAACACATATAATAGTGAAGAGGAAGAGATGGTGGAAAGAGTTTAGGAAGATGGGAAGAAAAGGAGAGAGGAGTAGACTTAGGGTGTGAGGAGGAGAGGGGTAAAAGGAAATAGGAGAAGACTAAGGGAAAGTGAGATAGGGAGATATGGAAAAGGAAATAGGACTGCGCGAGGAACATAAGAGGGAAATTGAGGGAAGAGAAAACTTGGTAAAGAAGATAAAATGAAAATGAGTATATGAGACTGAGTGAGGAAAAAAAGGGGAGAAAGGGAGAGAGGAAGGGACGAAGAGTAGGAAGCTTGGAAAAAATGGGAGGAGAAAGGGTACTTGGAGGGAGGAATAGCGGATCGAGAAGGGGCCAAGAGAGAAAAGGGAACATAGAGTAATCGAGATAGAAGAAAATGAAAACAGAGAGGGACTATGGATAAAGACGATAGAGAGAGGAAAGAAGAGAAGGGAATAGAGGTCAAGCGGACATCGAGACGTGAAAGGAAGAAGGAACATAACTTTGGATGATAGGGCTATTGAGGGGAACACGGGTGAGGATGATAGGGAGAAAGGAAAAGATGATAGATTTTGGGTGAATGATATAGGAGAAAAAATAGGAGATAGAAAAGAGGGAAAAATAAAAGAGAACTGATCGAGAGACGGAGATAGGGAATTAAAGATTGCTTGTGATTTATAAAGGTCAAAAGGAAGAAGAGGGGCAGGAAAGAGGGAGAGAAAGAAGAGAGGACCGATAGAGAAGGGGAAGGGATAAGGAAAGAGAAAAGAGTCAGGTGAAGAGGATGTTTAATCACGTGTAATCCATTTCATCAACACCTGTGGACATACCTCTTGATCGCTAATTAGTGTGTGTGTGTGTGTGTGTGTGTGTGTGTGTGTGTGTGTGTGTGTGTGTGTGTGTGTGTGTGTGTGGCCTTGTTAGTACGAATATAAAAGTAAATAAAAGCAAGTAAAAAAATATCATCAGTAAATTCAAGGTGTCTGTACATAAATCATTGCTAATATTTTTACATGAAGATATATACAAGTTTTTCACTGAGTTGAATAAGGAATATGCGTTTGTATTTGCTTTTTATTGGGGGGAGGGGTGGGTTTCGTGTGTGTGTGTGTGTGTGTGTGTGTGTGTGTGTGTGTGCGCGCCCAGTAAACACCCCCAACAGGTGAGCCGTGTGTCTTTCAGGTGGGCGGCTTCTCTGACGTGTACCGCCTCGTCAAGACGGACCACCCCGCCAGACACAGGCGTGCCGCGCCCGCCCTCACGCGCCACCTCAACGCCCACGCCAAGGTGACCACCCACGCCTGCACATCAGAGCACCTGCACCCTCGTCACACCAACCACGCCCTCTCTAATACTCCCTATGCTCTCACTCTACACCAAACATGCTCCCAAATCTCATTCACGCCACCACCCACCCCTTGAGCTCCTTATTAACCTATTCTTCCAAATATTTATACCCCACCATATACGCCCACGCACCCTTACTCTTGCTGCCTCGTCCTCCCCACGCCCCTCCCCCTCAGTGCTCCAATTACAGCACATACGCTCCCCCCCACCCCCACCCCCACATACCTCCTCAGCATAACCACAATCATTAAAGGGTGACATCCACATCGGTTTTTTTTTCTCTTTTTTTAGGTGGTGTGGGCGGAGCAGCAGTTTGCGAAGGAGAGGACCAAGAGGAGCGTCCCTTTGCACCCTTTGGAGAGGAGCGCGGACGATGAGACGGACTGGAGGAGGAAGAGGAGTAGGAGGAGTAGGGTAAAGGGGACGAGCTCGGAAGATACAGCCTGGAAGAATGAGATAGAGAAGATGACGAAGAAGAAGACGATGGTGGAGAAGGCTTTGGCGATGGAGCGGATTTTTAACGATGAGTTGTGGGATCATCAGTGGTATCTCGTGAGTTGTTGTTGTTGTTGTTGTTGTTGTTGTTGTTGTTGTTGTTGTTGTTGTTGTTGTTGTTGTTGTTGTTCTGAAAAGCTTCACCATCATAGTAGTTCATCATTCTGTGTGTGCTGTGTTGTGTGGAGGGTCTGGAAATGCTATCTGGTGTATTGATAGTGGCTTTTTTTACATATATAATTGAGTCATAAATGTTTGCTTATCTACCCGTCTTTACCGTGCGCCATCATTGTATTTCTTGGCGTGTCTTCCTCAGTTCGACACGAGGACGCGGAGTGATTTGCCGCGGCTGGACCTCCGGGTGGTGGGGGCGTGGCTGCGGGGTGTGTCGGGGCGCGGCGTGCGGGTGCAGGTTCTCGACGACGGTCTGGAGTGGCGGCACGAAGATCTGCGCCAGAACTACGTGAGTCGTGAACCACTACACCTACACCTCCATCTCAATCTCCATCTCTATTTCCACCTGTGATTCCTCCTTTCTTCCTCCACTTTCACCTCCACCTCCATCTCTATTTCCACCTGTGATTCCTCCTTTCTTCCTCCACTTCCACCTCCACCTCCATCTCTATTTCCACCTGTGATTCCTCCTTTCTTCTTCCACTTTCACCTCCACTTCCATCTCAATCTCCATCTCTATTTCCACCTGTGATTCCTCCTTTCTTCTTCCACTTTAACCTTCACCTCCATCTCTATCTATCTGTCTATCTGTCTAAATATATATGTCTATTTATCTATATATCTTTAAAGCAAACTCCCTATCATCCCTTATCTCCGGTCTCTCTATCTCTGTTTCTGTCTATCTATCTCTCTATATCTGACTAATTTTCAACATCTCTTTAAAGCAAACTCCCTATCACCCCTTATCCCCGGTCTCTCCTTCCCTTCAGGACCCCGAAATCAGCACTGACCTCAACGACAACAAGAGTGACCCCAGCCCGCGTTACGACCCTCTGCTCATGAACTCTCACGGGACGAGATGCGCGGGGGAGATCGCGATGGTCCACAATAACCGCAAGTGTGGAGTCGGTGTTGCTTTTGAGGCGAAGATCGGAGGTGAGTGAGGG
Organism: Eriocheir sinensis; assembly: GCF_024679095.1. Lineage (NCBI taxonomy): Eukaryota > Metazoa > Arthropoda > Malacostraca > Decapoda > Varunidae > Eriocheir > Eriocheir sinensis. Next base: position 11,597,165 of record NC_066560.1, read on the forward strand.
GGTGGCGGGAAGGTCATGCAGATAGGGTGGGTAGTAAATAACTCGCATATCAAAGTAATTAACGAGCTTACGCCATGCAACTAAACACTTTTACTATCGAGAAAGGATTGGCATTTTGGTTATTACGTCACGCGTGGTAAGCCTTCACATTTTAGTTGTATTTTTTTTCTTATTTTTTGTTGTTCCGAATGTCCACAAGCAACCCATTCTCTCTCTCTCTCTCTCTCTCTCTCTCTCTCTCTCTCCATCCCCCCCCCTCACCCCACCACACACTCCTCTCCTCCACACCTTCTCTCTGTACAATCTTTTCGTATCTTTCCTCAGGAGTTCGCATGCTGGACGGACCTGTGAGCGACGTGGTGGAGGGCCTGGCGCTAACCTACGCCCTGGGGAAGGTGGACGTGGTGAGCTGCTCCTGGGGCCCCCTCGACGACGGCAGGAGGGTGGAGGGCCCCGGCAGACTGGCGGAGATGTCGCTGCAGAGAGGCATCGAGGAGGTGGGTCGTTTGGCATTCTTGTGGGTTGAGGAGGGACAGATTTTTCACGTTTTTTTTTTTTTTTCATATAGGCTTTTCTTTATTTTTTTTTTGCTTTCTCTTTTGAAGTTTCCTTTTTATTATTCACTTTATTTTATTAGCTAATGGAATTCAGGGGTTAATTTTTTTTTCAGTTACTGGTTATTTACTATTCTGCACATTCCTTGTTAGATCGTCATTTCCACCATCATATTCACTACCAATCAAGTATCCATCATCACCCCCGTCACACCACCATCATCACCCCATCAAGATCACAACACAAGCCCCACCACCACCGCCTTCAGGGTCGGGGCGGCAAGGGCACCATCTACGTGTGGGCGGCGGGCAACGGCGGGGCTGTGAGCGACAACTGCAACTGTGACGGCTACACGTCCTCCATCGGCACGCTCACCATCAGCAGCGCCACGGAGACCGGCAACTTCCCCTGGTACGGCGAGCTCTGCCCCTCCACCATGGCCACCGCCTACTCGTCCGGCGCCTACACGGACCAGAAGATTGTGAGTTGATATACGAAGTGTTTGTGTTCGAGTTGTTCTGAATTTTGTTTATATAAGCAGAAGTGATAAGCTCGTGTTCGGGATGTTCTGAATTTTGAGTGAGGAGTTAAATTCTTGATATTGTTGCAGGACATTCTAATCCTTTCGTTAACATGAGAGCAATGTCCCTTCCTCATCCTTCCGCAGGCCACCACAGACCTCAACAACACGTGCACGATTCACTTCACCGGGACGTCTGCCGCCGCCCCGCTGGCTGCCGGCATCGTGGCCCTCGCCCTGGAGGCCAAGTGAGTCGCCTTCATTCATCATTTTATTCGGAAAAGAGGATAGAGTGGACGAGGGGGATTAATGGTAAATTTGAATATAAGGAGTTTACAAGGGACTTTGTGTCTTCAGACCATTCCATATACAAAATTATGTAACACGCCTTTCTTACATGTGACTTTATCTCCCTAAAGGCAAAGTGATTCACCTACGTTCATATTTTATTCGGAAAATATCTAAATGGGCGAGAGGCATGAATAACAAACTGTGGTTATTCATCATTGAGGTATATATTGCGTAATACGAACAGGAGTGGTCAACTTTACATGCAAATCAAATACCTCCATATAATAAAAACGCCTTGTTTGCACGTGTCCCTAACTCCTGTGCCAGTCCTGAGCTGACGTGGCGGGACATGCAGCACGCCGTGGTGTGGAGCAGCGACTGGTCCATCCTGGGGCACAACCAGGGCTGGACGGTCAACGGCCGGGGCCTCAGGATCAACCCTCGCTTCGGCTTCGGGATGCTCAGCGCGGAGAGCCTCGTCAACCTCGTCGCCAGTAACTGGACCCGCGTGCCTGAGCAGCGGACGTGCACACTGAAGACAGCCAAAAGGTGAGTGAGGGATGCCTTGCTTCCCCCTGACACAAGGACAGGGTGCAATGTTACGAAGTTTAGAAATTAATTTGATGAAGTTTAAGATTTTCTGCTCTGAAGACTCCTTATAATAATAATTCACAATGGGCCCGACGCGAAACCAAACACTTTTCCTTATCATTATAATATAGCATGAAATCTTACTACTACTACTACTACTACTACTACTACTACTACTACTACTACACACACACACACACACACACACACTTTACAAAGGACATCACATTCACGTACCTATATACAAAAACTCTTCTTCCCAATGCACTATCCCCTCGTGGTCAGGTCGGGCAGCAGCCTTCACAGCGGCGGGTGGGTGTCGGCGCAGTTCTCCGGCGAGGCGTGCGAGGAGGTGCGAGTCCTGGAGCACGTGCAGGTCGTGGCCAACATAGAGTACTCCAGACGCGGCGCCCTGACCCTCGCCCTCACCAGCCCCCAAGGTGAGCCACGCAAGCACACACACAGGTAGATGAATGTATAGGTAGATAGATAGAGATAGATGGATAGAGATAGATAGACAGTTTGGTTGATAGATTGCTTATTAACTTCAAAATATAACTTTGCACCACGTTAGTCATAATTTATCATTTATTTTACTTTTTTCTTCTTCTTCTTCTTCTTCTTTCTCTCCTCATTCTTATTAATTTTCCCCTTTTTCTTCATATTCTTATTCTTCCTTTTCTCCTGCTCTTCATGCCCCATTCTCTTCTCCTCCATCATCACCTCCTCCTTCCTTGATTACCTCTCCCTCTTCGTCCCTCTTCCTCTTCTCCTCCTCCTCCTCCACCCCCTCACACGGCTTCTCCTCCGCAGGAACGCGCGTGGAGCTGCTGACGGAACGGCTCTTGGACGACTCGACGGAGGGCTTCACCAGCTGGCCCTTCACGTCTGTGCTCACCTGGGGGGAGGACCCGCGGGGCTTCTGGGACCTCAATGTGTCAGACAGTGTGAGTCTTCTCCTGCTCCTTTTTTTTCTTCTTTCTCGTCTTCTTGATCTTGTTCTTCTTCTTCTGTTCTTCTTCTTCCTCTTCTTCTTCATATTCATCTTCTTTTTCGTCTTTTTTTTCTTCTCCTCCTCGTTTTTCATCTCGTTCTTCTTCTTCTCCTCCTCCTCGTTCTCAGCATCCACCTCCTCCTCCTCCTCCTCCTCCTCCGCTCCTCCTCCTACTCCACCTTATTACTATCATCATCATCATCACAATCATCATCTAGGTTTTATTCTAGGTCATGGAATACACTTCAAAATATCAACCACAAACTTCCATTTCTTATTTATTTTTTTCCTCCTGAAGACGACGCGGCAGGAGCAAGGCAGCGTTGGAGAGCTCGAACTGATCTTGTACGGCACGAGCGAGCTGCCAGAACACATGAAGCAGGAGAGAACCAACCCCCGACCCGCCGAGGTAAAGCCAAGAACCCTATTATAGACAGGACTCCCTGGGTAAAGGTCACACACTCTTACGGCTATCATCAGATTATTTGTAAAGGTCATTATTTTATTATCAGTCATTGGTAAGTTAATAACATTCTCGGGACGGGGTTAGTTAGAAGGGTTGGGTTTTCACAGTTTAGTTGACATATTGCAGACTCAGTCGTAAAAAGTGTTATAAAAATTCAACAAAACCAACTAATCACGCATTTAAAACGTCAAAAAAACAACTCAGCCACATTACTTTTACCAAGGAGGTTGAAAATGGTGATTATGGTGATGGTGATGGAGGTAACAGTGATGGAGTTATATTGATGATGATGATAATAATAGTAATAATAATAATAATAATAATAATAATAATAATAATAATAATAATAATAATAATAATAATAATAATAATAATAATAGCAGATAATACACTCTTTATCGTATCTCTAATGGCACAGATTCATTACGAAGTCGAAGAAAACGAAGATGAGGAGGAAGACGAAGTGGAGGTGCACCCGAGTTCCAAGCACCTGAGCACTCTCCTTAGGAACAATTAATTACTACGTTGAACAAGAGGCAAAGGAATTCGATCCTCTTCTGCTGGCCAAAACAAATAAATAAGTGAATAAAACTGGTGACTTCTTCCTTAAAATAGTTTCTTCCTTCGTCTGCTCCCATAACTATATTACAACAAAAAAGATTGAAACAAACAAGAAAAAAAAGAAAATGGTTGCCTCGCAGGGTCGTTAATGCTGCCTTGGAATGTATGTTTATCTTATTACAGTGATTATATGATGTTTAGAGAGAGAGAGAGAGAGAGAGAGAGAGAGAGAGAGAGAGAGAGAGAGAGAGAGAGAGAGAGTCTGTGTTCTCGAAGTGTTGCAGGAAGAGTAAAAGATGAGAAGGACGATGAGGAGAAAGAGAGAGAGTCTAGCAGAGAGCACAATATACTTCCCCGTGATATTAGATTCCCAATGAAAATAATAATAAAGAAAAAACTGACCCCCCTCCCTCCCCCCTCTCACCCCCTTTCCTCGCCACCAATTCGCTCCGCCCTGCCGCGCCACGCCCTCGAAGCGCTACTGAAGGAGGGGCGCCGGGGGGACGTCCTTAGAAGCATTAGGGCCCCGCAGGACGCCGAGTGGAGGAGCCTGCAGGAGTACGAGGAGCAGAGGAGGATTGTGGACGAGCTCATGGCCAGGAAGTAAAGGTTTGCCCAAGAGATCAGCGGAACATCCATCGACGCTATATAGGAAGAAGACGGATGAGAAGAAGAAAAAGAAGAAGGAGAAGTAACTGGTAGAACAAAAGGAAAGCAAAAACTGGGACAAAAAGAAAAAAATACGAAAAGAAAAATCGAGTGCTACCCATATCATTAATATCATAAAGTATTGCATCATAAAACATTATTATTTGATATGATAAATTTGGAAATAAAAAAAATTATTGTCTTCTAGCTTTTACTAATACAGTGCTAGGTTATAATTTAGTTAGATTTTTTATTTTTTATCTAGGGGGCCGATCGAGCTCTGCATATCATCTCTCTCTCTCTCTCTCTCTCTCTCTCTCTCTCTCTCTCTCTCTCTCTCTCTCTCTCTCTCTCTCTCTCTCTCTCTCTCTCTCTCTCTCTCTCTCTCTCTCTCTCTAAGCATACAGACATATAAAAGCATGTTACATCAGCATAGTAAAAAGGCTGAGCTGCGAGCGTCGTCTCAGGCTCCCAGACCAAGACTAAATTTGCTGAAAAGTGTAAACAAACAAGCGTGCGTCCTGAGCTTCTGTTCTCAGGGCGGTAAGTTCTGATTTTCCATCCATTTTTGCTTCCAGAAAAAATACATAGAGGGCATGCAGTGTCTTTTTATCAACCATTATTTACAGATTAACTTACACATTTACGCCTCCGTGGTCTAGTGGTCAGTGTGCCTGGCTTCTACTCCCGCGGGCCCGGGTTCGAATCCCGGCCCGGGCAGTCGGCGTGCAGCTCACCCAGCTGTTCATCCTCCCTCTTGGGCTGGTCGATAAATGGGTACCTGGGGAAACCTGGGAAAGGTAAACTGTGGTAACCCGGATGTCACACTGGCCCTGTGTCCCGGGGTAATGGGCTCCCTCCCGCCACAGGCTCAAGGGCCAATGTTACGGAGATGAGCACCGAGGCCACACGCTGCTACAGCGTATGCCCCCAACTTTACCTTACCGTTACAAACCTCATGTGCCTAGCCAAGAAGTGACCACCTGTCGCACAAATTCCCATATAAGAAATTCTGTATGTTTGCTGTTCCAAGGAGCTGTCAGTATTTTTTTGGGGAATATTTATGAAGCCCTCGCCACCTCTGGCAAAGTTAATACTTACATCATGGATTTCTTTTTGGTCCCTGATTGCAGTGCAGTCACAAGTGATTTCCAGAAAGGAAAAAGAATCCAATTCAGGGACCATTTATTGTTTAAAATAGGGAATAATAATTCACGAAAGCGTCGCCTCCTCTGGTGACAGTACCGTCGACACAGCTGCAAAACAGCTTGCGGAGGGCTTAGGGTGGGGAGCATATTTAAACTATACTAACAACTTTACGAGCTAACAGCTAACAGGGGGGCTTCGCCCCCTGCATACATTTTTTAAAATTATAACTTGTCAAAATATAATCCCTTCTCAAACCAAAATACTGTAGCTTGAAAAAATAATGTAACCTTAACTAAAGAATAATCTAGCTCCACTAAGTCTGTAACCCAGCCCAAGCTGCAATAAATTTGTAACCTTGCTCCATAAAGTTACTGGTAACTGAGCCCCACTCCATGCAACTCTTTAGCTCTCAAGAGCAGCCAACTTAGATTAGAGGCAGTGGACATAATCTATGACAGCCACTTGCACATGAGGCACAATGACAGTGAAATTGGTCTGTTTGATTGGTTCCAGTTTGGCTGTCTATGGAATCTTCATTGTAATTTTATCAGTACATATTTTCACTGAATATGAAGGCTACCATATATGTAGCCAAGAGAGAGGTTGGTCTGTATGATGAATTTTTTAATATGTTTATCCTTCATAATACATGTTGTTTGTGCTTGTGTATACATACTAAAAGGCTGACAGGTATATTAACATTTTTAGGTGTGTGCCATGCCATGGAGGACCTTCCCCAGCAGTGTAATTACCAAGCCCTTGGGGCTGCACGCATCAGGGAAATTAAATCCATAGTCTCCAAGCTTGGTGAGCTTCGACATGCATAAATGAGGACCTATATTATTAAGACATCTCAATAAACATAACCTGATGAATGATAAGTGAAGCTGATGAATAGTACATCAGTAGCACATAATTTATCCATAAAGAAATTGTATACATATTTTCATATCTGCTAGGTATCTGCTTTCATTTTTAATGCTGAGCCTTTCTGGTTTAAGAGTTTCTTATCACTTATCATGTTGAAAATTCCCATTACACTTCAGAGAACTGTGAGCATGGCGGGCGAGCCTTCCAGAAACTGCCGCGCCACATGCAGCGCCGTACCGTGTCCTCCAACCCACGGCGACTCCCACGCTACCTCAGAGAGAAACACATGCGGGAGGTAAGGAAGGCTGGCACATCACATTACCTGTGCTCTTTTTCCCTCCCTCACCCTCTCTCTCTCTCTCTATTATGGTGTAATGGTTATTTCAATTTCATCACCTACAGACTAAAAGAAAAACTATTAGGCAGTCAAAATAGATCTCAAACCGGCCCCACCCACTTGTCGGCCAGATCAGTATGGCCACCAGTGGAGCAGCAGCTTCGCTCAGCAGCCTGTACCTCCTCCCTTTAAACCAGTAATTCTTAACCTTTTTCTTACATGTAGCCCTTTGACTTTTTCTTTACCCATAATATGAGGAAAAAAGTACTTTTCCTATTAACTTAATCCTAGTTTATGCACAATTAATCCTAAATGTAGATTAAAAATTAAGATTTACTCAGGTAACTTTGAATAAATCAGTCTGAGGTGCATTATTATTATATAAGGTTTTGAAACACTAGTATTTTGCGAAGCCTCATACCTCAAGGATTTCCCTCACATTCCCATTGGGTATGCATGCCCCAGATTATATTATTGATTGTATATGAGTGTGGGTAATAGTTAAAAAAGTTTAACTTCTTTGACTACTACCTACATTCATATAATTTCTGAACTACAAACACCATTCATATCAGACCTTTACCACCATTACCCACACTCGCATATAATGGCTAGACAACAAACACCACAATACCCAGCCCTCCCTAACACCACCACCATCATGCAGGGAGGAGACAAGGTGAAGCCAAGCCGCCGTCCAAGCAGGAAGTACCGCCGGCGGCCAGCCAATCTTCTTCAGGAGTACAACCGACGCAGCCAAAAAAACGTTTGGCTAGAAACACACATCTGGCATGCCAAACGCTTCCACATGAAGCGGCAGTGGGGCTACGCTCTCCCTGACACTGCTACCTGCAGGGGTCACCGGGCAAGTCTGCGGGCAGCCACCACAGGATGCCTCCTTCAGGTGTGTTGTGCTCTCAGGGTGTCTGTTGTGTCTTCTGATTATGCTCAGAGCCTCCCCTCAGGTGAGTGCTATCTGAACAGCAAATGGCTGCCTCATGTCAGGCATGGATGGGCAGAGACCTTTTTGAGGTGAAGACTGAGCATTCGTTCATGGTGGACCCTCAGAGTGGGCACCTCTCAACCAGTTTGTTACAAATAGTGAATGGTGACCCACATATTAATAAATTCTCACCCTGTCCCAACAAGGTCAGAGACTTTTGCAAAGTTGTGGGGTAGAAATGTACCTGGTGTTTGTAATATTAGTGCAGAGCTGCTCAAAGATGGAGGTGAGGCCATGGTCTATAGATTGTATGTGGTTCTGACTGCCATATGGCTATCCAGTAGCTATCATTCTTCCTGTTTGGGAGAGAGGGCTGGGCTTGACTCAGAATATTCATATATTCTTCCTTACTAATGAGACTTTCTATACAACAAGTGAGGTCATTCTTTGTTGATTTATATCATAAGGTGCTGGCTATCATGTGTTTGAAGATACTGTAAACTTAACCTAACAAAACCAAAGCAAACACTATAGGTCTTGACTCAGAATATTCATATATGCTTCCATACTAATGAGACTTTCTATACAACAAAGTGGGGTCATTCTTTAATGATTTATACCATAAGGTGTTGGCTATCATGTGTTTAAAGATACCCTAAACTTAACAAAGTGAGTCACAGTCAAAGTGAGGAGTCAAATAAGGCCTTGTGATATTACGACCAGCATTCTAGTGTAATTATTTTTGTTCCATTTCTTTACTGAGGCCATTTTGCTCCTTGGTTTGCCTACATAGGCTATGGGGCCCTAGGATGATGATAATTACTGTTTAACCCATCCGCTTCGATTGGCACAGATTTGGCCTTCACTGGTAGCTTGGTAACATATAGTCCCAGGTCATTCTCTGCCTCTGTGGTGCATAGCGGTGTTTCCCATGTGGTTAGTATGCTGGATTTCCCCTCTCAAGGTGCAGGACTTTACATTTTTCTTCATTGAACTGTAGCAGCCACTTTTTGTTCCATTTCTGTAGATTTGTGGTGTCTTCTTGTAGGAAATCCGCAGTCAAGGGGTTAATGTGTTTTCAGGATGTGTCTTACTTGTGCTGCATTGAGTTGGAGGGAGCCAAAAGTACCCTCCTTCCTGGCCTGTCCAAAGTTATGCAGCCAGAAAGTGTTGGAGTCCTCACACAGCCCCAGGTCCTGGCAGGGAGGCAGTGGATGTCCTTCATGTTCTTCCAGCCAGGGAGGTTAGTAACTGTGTTCTCCCAATTTTACACATAGGTAGACAGAAAATTGGGAGAGTGGTTGAATGTTTTTTTCACCCCATAAGGCTGGTTCTGTTCCCTGTAAAATAAATGTGTCAAACTGAGTGTTTTATAGTTCAGAAAAAAATAAATAACATACCGTACCTACTTGTTCTTTTGATTTCTTCCACCACACAAATGTTTTATAAATTCATTAAATTTTTTCCACAGGCAGCCATATGGTGCAATCACAGAGGTTGACCTACTGTTTCATCCTCCACACCGCAACACTACGACCCAAGAGGAGAAAATAAAACTATGGCTATGGACACACCCGTCATCGTATTCCCAGGTTATAGACACCTTGGCTGAGATTTTCCAGCTGGAGAAAGTTTTACCCAGCCATAGTGACCTTATCTTCCCATCCTCTACAGAAAGTACTGAGCCTAAGGAAAATGGTGAAGGAGATTTTGAAGCAAAGGAGATAATGGAGTGTAAGGAAGGATCACATGTAGCTACTGAATCTGTGTCTAAGAATGAAAGTGAAGATGTTCCAGAAGATGAAGTGACTCAGGATGGGAAGAGTAAACAAAAGAAAAAGAAAACACGAAAAAATAAAGATGTCAATGCAGAGAAACTTAAAACACGAAATGTTCCCATTGAAAGGACCCCAAAATATGCTTCCGGTGACAAGAGCATCACAATGACACTACTTAAAGACACGCTCAATAGATTCAAGCTTCTCGGGCCCAGATCCTACACAGTATTGTCAGCTGCATTCCTCCCTGCCAATGTTGTGACGGAAGAAAAGGAAGAAAAAATCGACTATGAGGAGCCTTGTGGCCAGTGGTGGAAGCAATACTTTGGAGAGGCAGAGAGGTTACTGAGTCACCAAAAGCAGGTAGCCTCATGGGAGCAGCTGGCCTCCTGCCCACTCCTGCCTTCCCCGGTTGTCCTGCCTCTGACTGTGAGGGATCCAAGGGTCACACTCCCCACCAAGAAGGTCCCGATGAAGGATAAAGATTCAGGTAATTATTAATGTGTCAAATTATTCTTAACATATAACAGTATTTATATGACTGTCCTTACCACAACAATGCAAAGAATTCTGTATTAGAGTGGTCAATGGTACAAGTCACCAGTCCTCCCTACTTTTGCATCTCATCCACTTACTTGCACCAGTCATCTAGAGTTGTATATTGCAGATGATGGAGAGCAAGGTGACCTCCCAGAGTGGCCAGTAGACAGTCCTATGTATAGCAGTGACTTCAGAGACCAAGTGACACTCTCCAAGGAGCCTGATTCTGTCCTCAACCAGCGTAGGTCACAGCTCCTAGTGCCAGGCTCCCTCATGCCAGAGACACCACAAGAGGCACGACTCCCACTCCTGCTACTCTTGCGACCCCCGAGCTCTGACGTCCTTGGTGAGTCTACATTATAGTCTTTGCTTTCTGTTTTTATCAATGTATTGAGTTTTAACCATAAATTTCTTGCTTTTGCTGTGCAAGAGTACTTAGTCAGTGTGCCTGAATGAAGCTTTCCTGTAGTTTCCCTATATTTCAGTCATCTTTGTAACCCTGAGTCAGTGATATTTACACAGGCTCAAACAGAAAACAAAAAGTAGCATTATCCCACAGCAGGGTTCATTGTTTACCCTAATCTCTGCTGTACTTCATGAGCTTGATGTAATCCTCAATGTTATTACAAGCACACATATTTCTCACAATTCTCTTATTCCAGGAGGAGAATGGGAAGTGGTGGTGCCGGCCGGTTGGGGAATGAGCGTGTTCATGCCATTGGTCTTACACGGGGCTGTGGTTGCTGGACAGCACGAGGCAGAAAACCTTCACCTTGAGGCCCTCACATCCCTCCCTCCCCACCTTCTTCCAGACACGCCTGCCGGGGGCCTGTACTCCACCTGGCTTACTGCAGAAAGGCGTACAAAGTTTTTCAGTAATCCACCTGCCTCTAGACCCAACCACATCAAGCTTGGAGTTCAGTTTCCCTTCAACCAGCCATGGCTTAAATTGCTGCAGGAGTGGCACTCGGGGATATCAGACTTATTTGTTCTCAGGAACTCAAGACTTATTTCTTGTCTGTCTTCCTTGATTGAAAATACTATAAGAAAAAGGAGTGAGATGAATGAAAGAATTAATGGTGGGTCAAGTACTAAAAACATAAATGGTAAACCAGCTGAATCAACAAATGACTCTCTAACCAGTAATGGAAACACCTCTGTATGTAGCGAGGGAGTGTACTCTGAGAAAAGGAAAGCAGATGATGATCTGAGGGTTGAAACCAAAAGAGCAAAACAGGGTGACTTGCAAGGGGAGAATAACCAGGATGAAGTGGAAGGAGAGGGGATGTTGAAGACTTGTAAGTTGTTTACTCAAGAAACAGATAACACACAAGAGCTAGAAGCACTGAGTCCTGCTTGTCTTGTGATGATGCAGCTGGTTCTGGCCCACAAGGGTACCCTGGAGCCATGTGCCATGGTATGTCTGCCTAAAGAAGAAGACCTTTTGCAGGAGAATGAGCCACCAAGGCCTGGAATGCCTAAAGAGGCCCCACAGGAACCCCTACACCAGGACCCCTTGCATGACCACAGGAAAAGGATGAGGGAAGAGCACATCAGGATGTTGGTAAAGTTGTCTTAAGTTTTTGTCGACAGACTGATGTTTGTAATTTTTCTTGCTATGTTCATCTGTTGCCTGTGATTCTCCATGAAACTCATGAAAATATCATCCAACTACATTATGCGCCCAGCTATTTTTTTTGTCTGCTTTTTCCACCAGCAACATTGGCATGGACTTCACTAATATGGAAAACAATGTGTACTTTGTTTGCACAGGCCAAGATGAGGCGAGTGCGTCGTAGGGCCCGGCATAGGGTGGCCAAAAAAATGGACATTGTGTCAGCCACCCACAGCAACCAGAGTGTGATGGAGGCCACATCAGAAGCACTCAAGAAGGTCGAGATAGAGAATGAGGTAAGTTGCATTTCATTTTGTGCTAACTTGACTTTCTGATCATGAACAGCTGCACAAACCATTGAGCCCCTAAAGAAAACCTGCCTAGAAGCAGCACTGATAATTATACATTCCACAGTCAATCATCAGCAAGTCTTACAAAGAGGAGATGGAGTGTTCGTGGCTAATGAGTCCCAGTGAGCCCCTGCAGTGTTGTGCCCGCCCCATCATGGGCTACACCACCCACGGCACCTTCAGCCACACTCACGGGAGAGCAGCTGGCATTGGGTGGGTGGGGCTGAAGCCTCTCCTCACCCTCATTCATCAGTGCATGAAATACAGAAGTCAGAAAAGTAGTTTTTGGGAGGCGCCAAGTAGACAAAGTGGCACTAAATGTCTCCCTGTGTTAGTGAGAAACCCAAACAGCTCACAGTACAGGTGGGCATGGTTGTTTGTAGCAGGAGGCTCATGTAAAGATGTGTCTGAGGGATAGTTTGTGGCAGTGGCAGACTTTTACAGCTACAACTAGACATTGAGATTGTAGCATTTCCAAGACCTTCCCTCCACTGCCCTTCTATTGGGCAGGAGCTCAAATCTAAAGGAGTCAGTTTGCAGCATTCTATGTTTTATTCTTTTGTTAATTGCCTACAGATAGTAGGAAATATTGTCAGAGTCTAAATAAAAAAATTGGGAGCATATATCATGAAAACATATATGATGAGCAAGTGGCTGCAGCATCCAAGTGGCGAGGCCCACCTAGAACTTTTGGTTCTGTTGCTTCTGGTTCCACAGAACTGGGCTGTTCCTTCCAGTGTCTTAAATTTAGCAATGGTCCTGATGTTACATGACCACTAGACAGACCATATCCTGTATACATAGAGGAAAACAGAATGACTTTGGGAAGTTGAAGGTCTTGGCCACACTGATAGCAGCATCCTGTTATGCCTTGCCCTTGCCTTTTCTCCTTTAAGAATGATAATACTTATCCCTTGGGAAGAGCTTTTTGTAACTGCCCTTTTTTTTCCATTTTCATCTAATATGAAATTTCACATATTTGTCTGAATTGCCTGTTATAAGTACTTTTTTTTCCTCTGAATGATGCAGAAGCATCAGTTTTGTCTATGTAAATGACTGAATAAATTTTTTTATTCATACATTAATTCCAGTCCTTTAATGTTACGTTGTTGACTATCAATCAATCAGTCGTTGTTGTTTTCATTCAGAGTAAACTAGCAGAACAGTCATAGAACTCTGAGGACAGGTATTGAGGTATAAAAACTATTAATTTGTTTAGATAGCTAGATAAGCAGATAGAGATGGCTGTTACTTGACATGAATCTGCACTTCCGCACACAAAGATAAGAGTCACGGCAGAATAGAGGGGCCAGCATGAGGACCGGGTGTATGGCCACTGAACAGACCCATTGACTCACTATAAACACACACAAGAGGGTAATTATAGTGGCGAGAGATGATATAGGAGCGATATTTCAACCCGAAGCAGCGCCTTGCCTCTTGAATACTGCGGTCACTTTCTCATAATGATATACATTTCTGCGGTCACCCGGATGTCTGAGTCAATGTATCCCCCAGGGTGAATAAGAAAAAAATACATGCGAAAGTACGATTGTAAAAGTCGAAGCGCAGTTGCAATTAAGCGTACGCCCCTTAATTTTACGCATCGGGGCATTTTTTGAGTGGAGGAAGGTGTGGTCTGGCGTACTCTTTCCATGTGTTGAGTACCTTTGTAACATGTACGCATTTATTTCCTGGAATCCCTCTGAGTCACCCTGCTGATATGTATGTATGTTGGCACTCCGCGCTGAGCCTGCTGTGACGTCACTGTTGCGTAATAACCTCGTTGCGATACGTCTGTTGGTCACCCATTGTATCCATAGACTTCTAATTATGCCCCTTGTTCGTTTTTCAGTCAATATAATGATGTGTTACTATGACGAAATAGTCCTCGCGGTGATGATTCATGGAGGGTAATTTACTTACTTATCACATTCATCATTTATCAAGGCAATACTATCATAGTCGTTATACAATGGTTGAGAGTGTCCGTGACCCATATTTTGCCTTTGTTTCATGTTTTTAAGCCTATGTACCGTTTGAAAAAAGTTTGTTTTAATTAATAGGCCCATCTGTGTCTGGTTTTAAATTATATGGCTGTATAATATCGGTATTTCATCAACGTATACCTATATTTAGGGCCTCCTAGAAGACCTCATTTATTATCATCATAAATATAAGTCTAAAATATTTCCAGATGTGTTTGCAGGTCTTTGCAGCGAGTAATATTGGTAAAACTTTCCGTGTGGTCCCTGTCCATGGCGTGTCCAGATTATCGTACTCAGAACATTGCACTTATCGGTTTCTCCCTAAAAGCTGTCGCACAGGCACAAACAACGTCATTCAGTCAAATTTGTCTTCTAAAATTCAATTATCATTATATTCTATACAAGTGAGAAGAATAAATCGCCGTTAATTAACCTGCTATGTCTGTCATGTTTAGGATCAGACTACCAGATTGTCGTACTCAGAACAATACATATATCTGTTTCTGCCTTAAAGGTATCACTCCCCCCCCACAAATAACGACATCCGGTCAAATCTATCATCTAAAACTTGATAATTAACATGTTATATCCACCTGGCAACAATAAATCACCGTGAACTGAGCTGATTTGACTGGTGGTATTTAGGAATCAATATCGCGCCCTGGGAAACGTCTCATATTTAATTCACCTGACCAGCAATACCTCGAAATAACCCATGACTAAGGAGGGGGGATCTTTTGCACGTAGAGTCTGTATTTTCTGTGTCTATGTGGCATGACGTCACACCGCAGCAAACGCCACAGCTCGGCCATCTTGTGACGCGAGGGGAGGGTCTGTCCGCCTTGCCTCAGCTCCCACTACGCTATAAGACCCTCGTGCGTGACATATTATCTCCCAGGAAGTCCCCACACAGAAGATGTCCACGATGAATCCCGAATAGTGAGTATGGCGGCTGTGGGGAGGGCAGGAGAGGGCGGCGAAGAGTACAAGGTCGATGATGTCCCAGTCAGGTGATCTCACGTACGGCCAGAAAGGGAAAAGTTAAATGGTGGTTAGGGTTTTCTCCTCCATGGGTTTCGCCTTTACCTGCGGGGATGTGTGGCTGGGGTGCAGGGGGTGAGGCAGGGGGGGCTGTGTGGTGTGGGAAGTATTGAGGAAGGTGGACGGAAAGGGGTGGAAAAGGGGGGGGGTGGGGTTAGAGAAAAAAAATAGGTGATTTCCCTCAGATTAGATCAACGGAATCATTCACAACGCATTAGAACACCAGGGAAACATAATTTGGTCCTTTAAATACGAGAATTTGGTTTAGCTGTCAGAGTCAGCTGGTCAGGCGGGGCTACGCAGTGCTAACAATACCCAGCCTGTGCCCCCCCTCCCAGCTGCTACCCAGACCCCAACCCACGCCTGGAGGATGCTGATGGTGAAAAAATAACTTTAGGAAGGCAGGGAGACTGACTTTATTGGTGCTAGTTGAGGGGGTGGTTGGTTAGTCAGCATATCAGACATGGAGGAGGATGCATGACGTGTTAGTGTTCTTTGTGTCAGCATGGGGCCATATCCTTGGGTCTGGAGGATGTTACGGATGGAAAATTAACTATATGAAGGTAGGGAGGCTGGGTTCTTTCGTGCTAGTTGAGGGAGTGGGTGGTTAGCCAGCATATCAGTCATGGGGCCTGATTCATGATGTGGTGGTGCTCTTTGTTTCAGCATGGAGGCATGTCCTTGGGTCTGGAGGATCCTAATGATGATAAAATGAGTACAGGAAGGGGAAAGATTGGTTTCCTTGGTGGTAGATGAGAATGTGGCTGTTTTTTTTATAGCATAGGTATCAGTCATGGGGCTGATTCATGAGATGGTGGTGCTCTTTGTGTCAGCATGGATGCTTATCCTTGTGCCTGGAGGATGCTTATGATAGAATAAATAACTATAGGAAGGAAAGTAGGGTGGCTTCTTTGGTGGGATGTGAAGTTAGTGAGCATTGGGCTGATGCATGATGTGGTGGTGCTCTGTGTCAGCATGGAGGCATATCCTTGGGCCTGGAGGGTGCTGAAGTTGAAAAGATAACTATAGGAAGGAAGGGAGATTGGCTCCAGTGGTGTTAGTTGATGGTGTGGTTGTTTAGTCAGCCTCTCAGTCATGGGGGCTGATGCATGATATGGAGGTGCTCTGTGTCAGCATGTGGGCATGTCCTTGGGTTTGATCTACTGTTTGGGCTGTTCAGTCACACCGCATGCACTGTTAATGTGGCAAAACCAGTGTAGGAAGCTAGATATTTATTGGTTGATCAGCTAGTGAGGCAGTAGAGTTCTGAAAATTTAGGGTAACTTGCATCAGTTGAAGTAAAGCTAGGAATAATGTTGGATAGGAAATATTGTGCATTGGAGCCTTGGGAGAAGTCCTCTCTGGATTCCTACATATTTATTTCTAGTTATTTGTACTAAGAATTCTGTTGCTACTTCTCCATATGATCCATGCTGTACCCTTTTTCTCTTTTTGCAATTTCACCTGCTTGTGTGTGTGTATATGTATTCACCTAGTTGTACTTGGATGTAGTATACAGGATTTGAGATAATCTCTTGTTAACCATTCTCCATATGTACTTTTATCTTACACTTAAAATTGTGGCTGTTCCTTCCCAACACCTCCACTTTCAACTTGCTCCAAATACCAATACTTCCATTGGGGAAATTAAACTTCTAAATGTTGTTTCTGCATTGTCTCCTTTAACTTTTACTTATGACCTCCTGTTCTTCCAGTTTTTCTGTCCAAATTTTTTGAATCCCCTAACTAATTTAAATATTATCAACTCCCATCTCTCACCTGTCTTACAATTTAAGTGTAATTTCTCAAACCACTGCGCAAACTATATTCGCAAGACTTGACATCAATCTAGTTGCGTTTCTTTTAATTCTTTTATTTCTTTATGTATGGTACTTCTTAAAGCACAGTGTCTATATCACAGCTGCACATTCAAGCTTGTATCATCTCATAGACTGTTAAATCTCTTGACATTTCTTCATCAATTAAATCGAGTACTAATCAAATTTCTGTTAAATCAGTAGTACTATGTTGCTCCTGTTATCATATTTGAGTGTCTTTCTGGTGGTGGTGGTGGTGTGTGTGTGAGAGAGTTAATGTGATAGTGTGACATACTGCACCTCCATATTATATGAACAAGAAAATAAAATAATACATTCTCAAAAATAGGAGTTATGTTTTGGAAACTGTTGTCCCTATGATGTGACTGTGGCTGTCTTTCATCATCAATACCAAGAAATATGGTTATGTACTGTAAAAAGAGGACCTAGTAACCATTTGACAAGCATATGGCAATGCCAGGGTGAGGGGAGGAGGGTGGGAAGAGGAGAGGAGAGTGAGAAGGATGGGGTAGGGGGTGGGTCTCCACTAACCCTAACCAGCATGATATCAGTGGTCTACAGTTTAGTTTGAGCTTACAGATAGATCAGTGGCAACAGTACTGAATACATGCCAGCAAATTGTCTGACATAGAACTCTAGAGAATTTTTTGGGGCTAATTTCCAGATCTGAAGCTATAAAATAAGACTTGGAAAGGCTCACTTCAAGAATTCAAAGAAGTCACACTGAACCAAATCTAATCTACCATGGGCCTGTTTTGTAATTGTAATATCTTAGTAACCAAAGTACAGTGTGTAAAATTGGATTGTCTATAGTATACAGGCAAGTAAGATATAATATAATGAAAAATGAAGATGGCTGTGTTACTTGCCATACACAATATATATCATGGACACTTACGACGGAGGACTCATTGCATGGGCTTCACTTTTCTTTTGAACTACACTTATCTTGTGCTCTTTGTTTGTTTCCAGTGACTACCTCTTCAAACTCCTACTCATTGGGGACAGTGGTGTTGGAAAGTCCTGTCTTCTCTTGCGATTTGCTGTGAGTATTATTGTTATAGTAGTGATTTATGCATATCAGTGATATGTACTTAGATTACCTACAATATTGTAATGTATTTTAGTTGTAGTGTACATGTGTATCATAAGACCAAGAACTCCATGCTTGGTAAACACCAACTTCTTACAATTTACTGTACATCAGCATGCGTGCTGTACTTTAATGATAAAATGTACAAAGTTCAAAGTCTGTCACTCAGCCTTATCTCAGAAGAGTGAACTTGAAAAAGCTGATCTAATATTTACCTGCTGAGTGTGCAATCATTAATTTTGCCGGCCTAAGTTGCTGTTAGTGAAAATATGGCTCCTAAAAGACATATAAATCCCTCCATCCCGAAGCAGCATGCTTATGGAAGGCAGTTGATAATACAGAAAAAATAAATCTATTATCCATATGATTGTTGATAAAGAAACCATAATAAGAACTAGTTTTATTGTTGCATTAGAAGCAGTGCAAATAATGTCTAAAGTTTGTAATAAAGTGCTTTTTAAGCCACAAATAGCCTTGAATGTGTTGTTGCAAGAACTAGTTATGGTGCATAAGAATGAGTAAGTGGATACAAACTTGTTGCATGAGAAAGTGCGTAGCCTTCCTGAACGCTTCCCATAAGATACTGAAGAGGGTGTGGGGAAAGTAGTTAAAAGCTAGCAAGGGTTTGTTTCAGTTTTGCATTATGTTATAAACTTAAATATTTTAAGATTAACGGGAGAGCTGCATCTATGTTTCTAGATGTGCTGAATTCGATCATTGATCGTGACTGAAGTTGCTAAATCATACATATCAGCAGAAAATTGCCAGCAACACCACCTTTGAACGTTGAATATTCAAGAGGCTCTTTGTTGCGTGTAGGCCGGTGCAAGGGCAGTGGGTGTCCATGAAGATGCTTATTTAGTGTCCACCAATACAAGTAGACTTTGGTATACTGTGACTCAGCATCATCAGTCTGTTTCTTGTGTGTTTATTGGGTGATTTTGGGGTGTTGTCCAATAGTAAAAGTAACTCACTAATCCCAAAGGGTGTATGTCCATTGCTATTGGATGAAAGGGCTTATTGTATGTTTTAAAATAATATCTCACAGCACCATTAACCCAGTAGCTGCGGGGATCATGTTTCTTCAAGGCCCCTCTAAGCAAAAAAAAAAAGAGAAAAAATCATCACTCATGCAAATCATTTCATAATATATATCAATGCATTTGTGATCAGTTTATGCATCATCTATTTTGGGGGAAATTTTGCCCGTCGCTGGTACACAGCAAAGCCACAAATTTGGCCTGTCGCTGCTATTGGGGTAATGTTCTTTTCTTTTCTTTCAGGATGACACGTATACAGAATCTTATATAAGTACCATAGGCGTTGACTTTGTGAGTATATTTTCTCATTTGTATGGCATGAAATATCTTTACTTGTCATGTGTCATATATCTAGAACAGGATGCAAATTTTAGGTCAATAAATGGGAGAGATTTTTCCAAGAGTTGGGTAGGAGTGACTTCAGAGAAGTTTGTGAGGAAAAGGTAGGGTTTAGAATGTAAGGGCAGCAGATCTTAGATTTTTTCCACTAAAGTGGCGTAGTACCTAGGAAGAGGCAGAAGCCTTGGGTTGTATTTGTTCATTTGGATAAAGCATATGATAAGCGGTCAGGAGGTTTTGTAGTGCAGGTGCTCATGGTGAACATATCTCCACCCTCAGAAAATTCGTACTATTGAGTTAGACGGTAAGACAATCAAGCTGCAGATCTGGGACACGGCCGGGCAGGAGCGCTTCCGCACCATCACCTCCTCCTACTACAGGGGAGCCCACGGCATTATTGTGGTCTATGACACCACTGACCAGGTACAGCCAGATGACCACTACCCTTCGTTTATGTTGTTTTCTTAGTAAATTATTAATCTTTCTTTTGGGTAATTTTTAAGGGATATAATGCTTGGAATTTATTTTTCCCCAGTACATTCATCCTTGCCAAGCTCTCTATTATTTATTTGACTTAGTTTACAGATGACCTTGCCATGTTGACTAAACATGAATGAATAGTAAAAATTAGTAGAAGAATTTTAGAGAAGTTACAGGAGAAGAAAGCATGATGCTGAAGGGAAGGCAGTGGTATTTGAGTATTTCAATGTGCTGTGTTTGTCTTGGCAGGAATCCTTCAATAATGTGAAGCAATGGCTGCAGGAGATTGACAGATATGCCTGTGAGAATGTGAACAAGCTTCTGGTGGGCAACAAATGTGATCTTACCCACAAGAAGGTCGTGGACTACCAGACTGCCAAGGTAAGTGCGAGGCTTCTGATTTAGGAAGGTGAAAGGCTTACTCAACTGGGAGGAAGTTGGTGGTTGACAGTCATAAAGGCATATGTTTGAGGATGGGACACGCCTGACACTCGTCAAAAGGTCGGCTCCAGTGGCATCTGCTGCTTTACCGATCTGATAACATACACCCCCTATGGGGCTGTTCTCTTAGTCTGCATTACCACAGGGCAGCTTAAGACCACCACCAACTACTGCAGGGCTCTTCCATTGCCCTTCTAGTTGTAGTGCTGGAGAAAATAACATATGGTTGAAGAGTAGTTCTCTTCCTTCAAACCAGTCTGCACCATATCACTGGTCAAAATGTTCAAAGAGCCAAGGAACCTGAGTGCTCAATCTTTTTTCCCTTTGTATACAGAAAGATGTAGCAGTAGATAGAAATAATTTGGAATTTAAACGTAACTTTTGCAGTATTTTTCTAAAAATATCATGTGGCTTCACTTAAGAATGTCTGTCTTAAAAATTTGCTTCTTTTTTACTCACAAGCTTCTTTAATACTTGCATTGCAGGAGTATGCAGACTCTCTGGGTATCCCCTTCCTAGAGACGTCTGCCAAGAATGCCACCAACGTTGAACAGGCCTTCATGACGATGGCTGCCGAGATCAAGAACCGCATGGGACCACCCTCAGCTCCTGGCTCAGCGGGTGTTAAAATCAACCCCAGTGTCCCTGTAGAGCCCCAACCTGGTGGCGGGTGCTGCTGAACACAAACTTAGGTGGGTCAAAGGAACTTGGTTGTAGGTGCAGGAAACAGCCTTAGACAAGTCACCAGTAACCTAATGACTAGTCATTAATAAATAGTAATACAAACACTTGGGCCACTCAGATGTGATTCCCACACTCTGGTTTCTTATTTTTCCACGTGATTTTAAGTAACTGATTATAGCATGAACACCCTTAGAAACAATAGTGGGTGGGGTTAGGCATGCCCAAGATTGGGAATACATTTAGCAAAAAATAAACCAGTATCTGATCCACAAAGGCTAATGGTTGAATTTTACAACTTGTCTTTGTTGAGACTTAGAACCAGTTAGTGAGTTTGACCTCCCACCTCCAGGCAACAGGTTAATGGATTGCATCATGTACTGTGATTACCAAGTGATGGATTTTGCTCATTATACATTCCATTCTTTGAGTATTTCATAAACTGTAAGGTATTATTTTATAATGTAATAGTACTTTACTTAATAAAATAATCAAGTTAACCTTACTAGTTGTGATACTGCTACTGAGCAGACATTCCTGCCATTTTGGTTCATAAATAATGATGAAGGCTTTTGGTGTTTTGGGATAGCCTCTGCCACTGTTTGTGGACATAAGAAAAATAAACACTTAGCAGACTCTGTGTATATATGTTATCACCCTCTTTTCATGTATTGATCAGTGACGGCAAAACATTTGTACATGAAGCCAACGTGTGGGCACAAAGTTGTAAATTCCCTGCAAATACCACTTTTATATGTCAACAATATATACTTTGACACTGCCTAACCTGCCCCCCCCTTCAGAGACATGCCAGTCCTCGTCGACAGACCGACTTGGTCGCAGCAATCTCCCCCCCCCCTGCCCCACAGCATAAATGACAAGCTGAAATCTGTTTCATGCCAGCAAGAACAGAGCCTCAATAGTTTTGATTCAGTTCAGTGGGCCAATGGGGAATTTGTAAATTTGTGGAGTTAACTGTCAACAATCTACCAAGTGCTTGAGAACTCAAAAAATCAAGTCAAGCACTTGTGATAATAAGCAAAACTTATTTAGTGCTGCCCAGTACTGAATGCAATTTTTGTGTCACAGGTTAGCACCAAAGCTCGGCAGATCCAGGACACTAGGACACCTACAGAGGGCTTGGTGCTACTGCCCCCCAGCAGCAGGACTCCAGTGTTACCCTCGAGGCAATAATAAGCTGCTAACAACATCAGCTGCAGCTTAATTTGGGTTCTAGTTTCCTGGATCACAACTTCCTGGTGACCAGTTTGCACCAGGTAGTTAGTGAGTGATGTCAATTTGTGTTATGCCAGAGTACTTGAACACCAAAGGGCAGGAGTCCATCCGTCCGGCCTCTGATGGTGAAGTGAGATAAACGGTGAGCCATAACCTTTCAATTTATTGTTTAATCTGTGTAAGATGGTAAATAACAATACACTGGCAACTTTTCCTAAAGACTCTGAAAGTTGTGAAATTTTCTCATCATTAATGCTGGAAGGTGAAGACATGCTGAGGGACATTGGGTATCTTGTGATAATTCTTTGAGGATTTCTTCTTATATGGTATGAATTGCTTCATTAGTTTGTACCCATGATGCAAACAGCAAACCTCCTCTAAACATTGCTAGTGGTCTGGGAGTGGAAGCAGGTGGAAAGCTAATACTAGTGATTTTTTTATTTATTTAATTAATTAGGGATATTTTGTTAGAAGCGAAGAAGCTTGCAGTGCCAGCAACCAGCTTCCTAAGTGCTCAGACATTTTGTTTGAGTATATATATATATATATATATATATATATATATATATATATATATATATATATATATATATATATATATATATATATATATATATATATATATATATATATATATATATATATATATATATTTAAAAGTTTGTAACTCCTTTACTTTCTTGCAGTTATTATCATATTCTGATCAGTAAATGACAAGAAATATGAAAACTATAGATAAATGAAGATTATTAGTCTTGCTACTGTATTAAGTTACTGAAATTTTGTGGTTGTCCATTTTAATATAAAATAGTGTAATATATATATATATATATATATATATATATATATATATATATATATATATATATATATATATATATATATATATATATATATATATATATATATATATATATATATATATATATTTGTACACACACACACACACACACACACACACACACACACACTGTTCCCACTTTGTTATAACAAGGGCTTTCCAATAAGCATGGTAGGTTATTTACAGCACCTGATTTATATATGAAAATAATTGTACTGATTCAAGCACAGTGGTACTCATTCTAAACCGCCTTGTTATTCTTTTGTAATTTTCTGTTCAACTAATGTGCATACTGTCCTTGTTGCCCAGTTTGAAGGCTGAAGAAAGCATTTGGCTGAAATGATTGAAGTTTATACAAAGGTGTACGTACTGATGTTTGTGTGAGAGGAAGGAAGGGCGCTGAAGCCACGACACTAGGGCTGTGTACACATTACCTGGACCATACGCTAAAAGGATGTCCATTCCATCTCTTTTCTATTGATCAAATCTTAAGCCTTGTACATGGATGAATGTTTCACAGTAAACTCTAAAGACAAAAGATTGTTTGAGACTCTGCTCCCCCTGAAAAGAGAAAATCAGTAAGGGCCTTGATCCAAGCTCAAGAAAGCTGTAATGTTCAATTTGACTTTTTAGTGCAATGAATTTATTAGAACTTGTACAATGCAACTGGTTGTAAAAGACCAGAGTGTATATTTTTTCTCAGAATAATAATGTTACAAGTCATTTGTGTTGGAGTGTATTTGTTTAATATTGATATGTAATCCAGTATACTGTGTTGATGTCATTAACCCCTAACCTCTCAGTAACTTATTTGTAGGTGTGGCTCTGGGTGGCAGACTTACAGTGTATAATGACCCATCACACCTTCAATGCTCAGTGATCCCCGGGGAATTCAGTTACTAATCTAAGTATAACATTCAGAGTAAGTGTATCCATTCCATTCATAGTTGCTTGCCCAGCTTCACCTCTCCACCTACACACAGATAAATGGATCATTGTGAAAGTAGGGTAGAGAAGAAACTGCAAGCAGTGATGATAAAGAGGGAGACTGTTGCTTTGCTTGCATACTCATCTGCAGCCATAGCCATGCAGCAGTTGAGGGAAGAACCAGTGTTTTTGGTATTTTATTGGGGTCTTGAATTGGTTGGCTGATGTACACACAAAAGTGGATGGAGGCAACTTTTGTGAACAGGTTTGGGTTAACACATTGACCACCGGTCACTGCTTAGAGGTTAGGTGTTAATAGACTTATTATTTTACTAGATCATCAAGAATGTTCCCAGGTAAAACAAATAATTTACCAGCTGGGCTAATGAAGAGTAAGTCATTAAAAGTCTTTAGTGGAGGCATTGTCCACGTAAATATTCACCCCTGAAGGACATTTATGGATTCATAAATCGGTTACTAAATCAAGGCATTCATAAAATAATTCTGCTCAAAGAAATAATGTAATGTCATTATTTAAGGACATTCTTGGATTATTCTCTTGACACCATGTTGGATGTAGTAGCCTTAGGACTAAACTCTTCAAGAGATTTGGAAAGGTGAAGACTGTATTTACCCACTTATGGTTTTTAAAGAGTACAGAGGGATTAGCAAAAGTGATACTGAGCAAGCACTTTACACCAATAAAGCAGGTCAGAACCTGTAGCAATGGGTCAAAGTAAGTTCATTGAAATTAAGGAGGAAGGCAAGAATTAGTTCACAAATTTATTACGGGATGAGTGGAAGGAGCAAACGAAAGTTGAATCTATGTGTTTAAGCAAATGCAGAAAAAAAATAAAGGTGATAATAAATTAATGGTTTTCTAGAACTATTCTTCATAGGCTGATTGGTCTCCTACAGACAGTTTTTTTATGTGATAAATTTAATACCCCCAAAATTGTTATAACTAAGAAGTCAAAGTTGAATGGTCCACAAGAAAGCTTAAGTGCCTGCTTCAGTAGGTGCTCTGCTGTACAGTCAGTGTGTGGGGCACTCAATGATGATTACAGTGAGGGAAATATTGCTTGTTATAAATATCACCCAGTTTTCTCCACGCAAAAATGCAACCTAGCCGTTAAATTTCTCATGAAAGTCATCGTAACCCTGATACAGAATAGAATTATCACCAGCTTATCATGAGAGGATGAGGCAGGACCAAAAATGTCCACCACCATGAAAAAAAGAAAAAACAATCATCACCATGACTTGTCATGATGAAACGAATGCATATCACCATCTAGATTTTTCCCTGAGATGAGGGGGTAAAGAATACAAGTATGTATTCTGCTGTATTCTCAGGTGTGCGAAAGGGGCACAGTTGCTATGCTTCCGGAGGATGAAGTTCCTGGCATGGGAAAAGTGTCAGTCATCCTATGGTCCTTTTTTCTACTAGGCCACTGCAAGAAGCAAGATCAGTGATGATCGGCAAAGACCAACCCTTTAGATTGATCACACACCAAGAAATGTTTAATCTGATTGGTCTTTTGTCTTGCAGTGATGAGTAAACTGAAATTGACTAATGAAGTCCATCAGTCAGTCAGGTGCAGCAGTGAAGCTCCCTAATACAAACCACTTACTAATTGTAAAGATGCATTTTATGGAATGATACACAGGACTAAGAATAAGTATTCAAAGATGCATATATCAGTTGTATGTGAGTGTGTATGTTTGTGTGTCAGTCACTGGTTTGTTTCAGTTATCAGTAAATACATAAATGTCATTCATGTAATTTTTGTAAGCATAAGGAAGTCTTTTAACAAGATAGTGAGGATTAGTATAATGTAATACAGAAGGTTTTCACATTTTCTTTTCATGGAAAAGCTCAGGCAATCAAAATTAATTCTCACTGACTCTTATTTGATATATCAGAAGGCTGAGCAGAAGTCCATGTAGAGTTTTGATTATATACTAAAACAATTGAAATATGTTATTCTTCCAGGTAATGTATTTTATTACAGTCAGTAACTTTAGTGGTCATTTTAAACTATGCATTTTTATGAAGTCGCAGAGATCTTTGGAGTGTGTTTGAAGTAACATGTAAATACATAAGTATTTGGACTTTATGTATGCTTGTTGCACCATAAACGTTAATGTGTGTACAGAATATATCTACAGCAAGAGTGAGTGAAAACTTGAATACTATGTTTAGGGCTTCAGAACTGTACAGTTTTATTAATTTATAGGAACTGTTAAAGACACTATCCTAATGTAAGGGAGAGATTAATGATGCTGAATAGGTTTATTAGTTTCATATGCATATATGAATACTGAATAGTTGTAATACTTTCATATATAGACATCAGCTTGTCATTATGTATCATCATGCCTGCCTCTCACTTACGATATAACTCCTCTTTGGTAGAACTCTAACACTGGTGAAGTGAAATTTAAGTAGATTGCACTTTTCTTCAGGGTGCTTAACCTCTAGAATTACAAGACTTGAGAATCAAGAATAATGTCTATAATCCCCTTCATGATGTAAAAAATAAGTAAAAGGGATTTGCCACTATGCTACAAGAAGTCAAGGTTGGAGACTAGGCCCTGTCAGCTGTTTTGTGCCTAGATCACCATTCTGGATGCATATGTTAGAGATTTTCTCAGTACCCTTCCCGGTCTCTGTGGGATACAGGATCAGTGATAAATATGATACTTGAAAACTTTCATTATTTTATCAAGGATGAAGACAAGAGGGAGATACAAAGGCATTTTGCAAGATGGTTTGTTGTTATGTAATAAAAGATCAAGCCAGACCAACATAATTTATTAGATCTTAAGTCACCTTGATTCGTGTTGTGTGATTTATTAAAAAAAGTGCACTTTGATTGTCTTGTTTTAAAAAATTTCCTGTATGGAATGATGCTTTGATGGATCATGTGACAGATTCAAGGACACAAGATTAGTGAAATGACCACAGCTCCTTTGTGACCATTAGTAAAGCATAAGTTACTGCATAATGTTATATTAATTATTTGTGTACTGAGATAAACTATGGAAAAAGATCCTTAATGAGACAGTGTTGCTTATTGGTAATAAAACAAGATTCATTTTTATTACTATAACCAATGCCCAGCTCCCTCAGAGAAACTTTACTCCCAGGGATCCCTTTCACTGATGGAGGGCAACATTGATTACATAGATATAAACTAAAACAATTGGAATATGTTATTCTTCCAGGTAATGTATTTTATTAGTCAGTGTCCTGCTCTTGTATACTTTCTTCACAGTCATCCTAACTTCTAACATTGTAAGATGAACTTGATTGGAGCAGAGGAGTTCATTCTTCCAGGCTGGTACATCCAGTTACCATGTAATTATTATTAGACTTGAAAATAATTAAGCAGTCTGTGGACACATTGAAAAGTTATATTGATGGGGTCTGGAAATCACAGTGGGTTGTTTGAAAAAGGAGATAAATGGTGGGGATCATGGAGGCTCCTTGGAAGGGACTAATGGATCAGGGGGAGTATAGTACAAAGAAGCATTGCTAATATAGGATGAGAGTGAGAAAAACAATATGAAATACCGATGTGTTGAAAGTGGGTGAAGGAAGATGTGAAGCATTGATTTTGTCTCTCTGATGTTCACTTGTTTATTAAACACATTAAGGTTGTATCCATATCTATGAAATCCATGTATCGGCCTGTCAAGGCATTCTTGGTGCCGTTGTGGCGGCGGGACGATGATGGCGCCCATCATCGTCATCAGCAGCACAACAACACCAACACGCCACGCGAGGGCACGTCCGCCAGCCCCTGCTGCACACTGAAGACGATGGAGGCTCCGGCGGCCGCTGACCCCTCTCACAATCCTTTCACGGGGAAACAGTCACTCGATGAATTCATCAAGGTGAGTATGATATCACGTTCATCGCGGCCCCTCGCCACATGAACTCGTCACGGGGTGAAGTGCCTCTGCTCCAAGCACAGGAAAACATGCCTCGGGGATAAAGGTTTTCCCAACGACCCGCCGGAGCTCAAACCCAGGCCACGAGATGCAAGGCGGACGCTCCAGCGGTGAGCCTTCAGGACTTAAGTCCTTCAAAGTCTTATCTGGGTCTGTGGCCTTTTGGGATGGGAGGGGCGCGGCGTGGAGGCTTGCTCGTCGAAACCGTCGGTTACCGAAAGGGTAATTGGAGAAACACTCCGCGCCTCCAAAATACGATATTACGCCTCCATATTATAGTTAAGGGACTAAATGCATGTCCTTTAACCATAATATGAAAGTGCAAGTACTTAAAAGTAAAGAAAAGGCTGAATCACTTTCCCCCAACTATCATGGGGGACCCGTGGGAAGTTGGGGTTTTTGGGTGGGGGAGCATATTTAAACTATTCCAACCGAGGGGGGGTGGGCTTCGCCCCAACACAACCTGCTAACCAAGGCCCCCCCCTGGACCCCCCCTCACCTTTACTGGATGGAATATATGTTTGCAGCGTGGAGAAGGAAATGGTGGAACCGCTCGCCAGCATCTGGGGGCATCCGCTTGAACATGGACTTGGCTAAATGGCTGGCGAAAAATCTGCTGATCGCACCTGAATACAAAATTTTCCTTAATTTCTAGGTCACTCACATTTTGGGCATCTTTAGGTGTGGCGTATCCAATTGTGCCCACACAAGAACTCTAAAGCTTTCTCTTTGTTCTTGAACAGCCTCCCCAACTCAACCATTTCTCCACTAAAGCAGGTGAGCCGGGCAGGTGCAAGCCAAGAAACACCTGATCTCGACCCCTATAATAGACTCGTCACATATGAACACAACATAAAAGCCTCTCAAACCAACTACTTGAACTCCGGAATCTTTTACATTTAATACTCAATTTTGCTTTAACACATGATCCCTTAGCAAGATAGGGATTACCTGCATTTATTGAGCAGGTGCACTGTCATGATGAAAATGGTGCTGCCCCACAGGGCTGCCATTGGTGGGTTTATTTACAAAATATATATTTTCACAGTAAGTATAGCACAGAAACACTTCATTTCAGGTAGACAGCATCATTGCAATAGCTGCTTCTACCCCACAATTTCCCTGGTCTTCATAGCCCTCCCCACTACCAGGTGTTTTAATTTTGTTGAAGGGAGAGGAATATTATCTGTTATTTCTTATCATCACTTGTAGACGCAGCTGATGTTTGCTGCGCCGGTAAAACTAGAGTAGTACGACAGTATGTGATACCTTGGATAGGTTATTGGGAGCAATATTGGGGGCGTGTAGTGATTCTCCATATTTACCCCCGAAAGTTCCCAAAATTCCCATGGAAAGTTTCCCAGTTCAAAATTCCCAGAAATTTTACAACCCTACTTTTGACAATAAAAATGATCAAAGTGTCCAGTTTCCTTATCAATTAATTTTAAATTAATATTGTAGTTTTTAGTCACATTACCAAGTGTTTCTTGTTTGCAGCAAATCATGACTACTGTGCGTGGGTGTCAGAAGTCCTGTGCTGAGCTGCAGGGCTGGCACCATTACCGAGACTATATAGGGGTGCAGCGGACCATGGAGAGGGTCAATGACACCATCACCTCACTGTAAGCCTCCTTGACCCTCATATTGTTGGAAAGTGGGACCTGCATTTTAGAAGTTGTCACTGAATATATTTTGCACACATTTACTTTCTTTACAGTATGAAGGAAATATTTGATCACCAGGACATAAAGCTGGACCTGTCTCGCCACAAGCTGTCTGACCAGATGGACATGATGAGGGAAGGCAATGATGCTCTCCTAGAAAGAATTGTGAGTACAGTGGGAGGGTGAAGGAAAGGCAGTATGTATAGGAAGATTGTCAGGCATGTAATTAGAATCCAGGATAGTGAGTGAAAAGTCAAACAGAAGAGTTTTGCGTGGCTGTAAGGCCATTAGTCTGATGGGTTTACGGGGTAAAAAAAATGGCAGGTAGGAAAGAAAATTGAATAAGGAAACTTATATATTATAAAAGGGATTATTTGTATGAGCAAAACTAGGAAAATTCATCTTGCCTCTTGTTAGTGGTATTTAAGGGAAGAACAGCTAGGCCTGCCAGCTGTGGCAAGTAGTGTCCTGCTGGCACTCGTGGAAGAGGTCATACAATGCCAACCTAAATATTCCTTTCTTTTCATTATCATCATTTCATCGACGCCTGCTCCTAGGCGCTCCCACCAGGGGATGGCCACGGCAGAAGAGCTTCCATCTTTCTCTATCCAGACACTCCCTCCTTGCCTGCTCAAAGTTTCTCAAAGATCTTTTCCCCCCTCTCCCCAACGTACTCTTGCACCCTATCCCTCCATTTCACTGGAGGTCGTCCTCTAGCATTCCCTCCCTCTATCTCACTCACATACACCCTTCTGGTCATCTTACTCTCCTCCATTCGCTCCATGTAGCCAAACCACTTTAAAGTCTGTCACTTCCCTTCTTCCACCACTCCACACTTCTTCCCTACACCCCTGTGACACATTCCAAAACTCTTGTACACACTTTCATTACTCATTCCATCCATTCTACTCACACCACAAGCACTCCTTTTCTTTTCTTGTTTAATAAAGGGAATTTTTTCACTCAGAATTCTGACATTGATGAAGCTTCTGGACTGAAAAAAAATGCTAATGCTGAGCTTCTGGAACCCGTGATCAAAAAGGTTCAGGTAAGGCAGATGACTGAACATTATCATTAGTACTCAATGAATTTAAGTCATGCAAAAGCAAGTCCCACACATATATATATATATATATATATATATATATATATATATATATATATATATATATATATATATATATATATATGTGTGTGTGTGTGTGTGTGTGTGTGTACATACATACATAAGTAACTTTAGATCAGTTTGATGGATAAGATTGACAAAACTTTCCTTTTCAGGGCCCATCTTCTCTGCAGATAGGTGGAAAAAATATTGTTTTGTTAGCTGCCAGAAATGTACAGAAACCTCAGTTGTTCTTCAGTGAAAAGGTTCAAAACTCCTCCAAGGAACCATTTATCCCAATCCTCAAAGAAAAGCCAAACTCTCTCAAGCCACTCTCTGTTCTTCTTTGCCTCAATTCCTTTGGTCAAGAATAGTAAGTTGTGGGGGTTATATTTTGTTGTAAATGAAGGTTGAAAAAAGTTGCACATTGTTTGGATTTGAAGCTTAACAGTATTATTTTGTTGTCTCCCTGCAGCTACAATCACCCTTATGAGTATGAACTCCAGCACTGGAGTCCAGCCCCCTCACAGCTTGTCCCTGTAGAGCCAGTGGCCCCCAAGCCCCTGAATGAAACACCCCTGACCATGGTGACCACGGAGGAGCAGCTCACCGACATGGTTCAGAAGCTGAAAACCTGCACAGAGTTTGCCGTTGACTTGGAGGTAACTTGATACTATATTCTGTCAGTTGATTACAAAGCTTACACAAATATTTATTCCTTGCACTTAGTGGTAATGTTTGGAAAATTAACTGAAGTTTAGGGCACATAGTTTTTGTGGGATACATAGGGTTTGATTTATAAACACAAGTTAGCAACACCTGCATTGATTGGTATGGATGTATTAATTGCACCTCTTACCTGCAGCATCATGCTTTCCGATCATACCTTGGGCTGGCTTGCCTCATACAAATATCAACCCGGGAGGAAGACTTCATCGTGGATCCACTGGTGCTGCGCGGGAAGCTGACCGTCCTCAATGAAGTGTTTACTGACCCTAAAATAACAAAGGTGGGGCTTCCGTGTAATGCATATCCCGTTACATTAGCTAAAGAGAGAAAAGCTTATTTATTATTTGCAAATTCCACAATGCTAAGTACTGAGAGCAAAAAAAATATGAGTTGGTATATGACTTTAACACAGTGTGAGATGAGAACAAAATATGACAATAATCTTTGAGAGTGAAAAGAGTATTGTTCTATTAAGATTTTAACACCTATTCGGCAGTATGAGACACTCATTATTGGGTACATAGTTGTTAATATTATTTTTAAAGACATTCTCATCTAATTGATTTGCATTTAATTAGTCTCAGTGTTCTAAGCTTGAATTCTCCGCAGGTGATCCACGGTGCAGACCACGACATCCTTTGGCTGCAGCGTGACTGTGGGGTGTACGTGGTGAACCTCTTTGACACCCACCAGGCAGCCGTGGTGCTTGAGTATCCCCGACGCTCTCTCGCTGCCCTGCTCCTCTGCTTCTGCAACATTCAGGCCAACAAGGTGTTTCAGAGGGCAGACTGGAGGATCCGGCCTCTCACCCAAGAATTCATTGACTATGCCAGGCAGGACTCTCACCACCTGCTGTATATTTATGACCTCATGCGCAACGAACTCATTGAAAAGGGAAACCAACTCAATAACCTGATCACGGCGGTTTACCAGCGCTCTTTGGAGCTCTGTTTAAAGGTAGGCAGAAGTTCTGTGGAGTACTCTCTGTAAACACTTTTCTTCCACTGAATTGATAGCTGCTTCACCTTTTCCTAGTCCAGTTTTACAAATCCTTAACTATCTACCTAGAGCTTGGTTTTCTATGTCATTATGTACATTATAGACATAGAACTCTGCCAGCTCTTATAGTTTGATTGACCGTGCACTGACTGGTCTGGTGGGGATCAAACCTAGGCCTGTGGATTCATAGCTAGGCATGCCAACTATTACATCAAGGAGGTGCATTATTGTTTCACATGAATGGAATGGAATGTTGTTTTCTTCAGAGGTATGATAAGCCAGTGATGGGACCAGACAGCCACATGAACCTTTACCGCCACAGCCGCAAGACCTTCAACTCCAGACAGATGTTTGCCCTGCGAGAACTCTTCCTGTGGAGAGACAAGGTTGCACGGGAGCAGGATGAGAGCCCTGAGTAAGTAGCTTGTTAAACAGCTTCATGTGTACTTTATATTAACCTGGTACCAGCGATGGGCTAAATTTGTGGCTTTACCGTGTACCAGTGATGGGCCAAATTTTTGCCATGCTATAAACCCCCAAAAATAGATGATACATAAACTGATCACAAATGCGTTGATATATGTTATGAAATGATTTGCGTGAGTGATGATTTTTTCTCATTTTTTTCGCTTAGAGGGACCTTTTAGAAATATGATCCCCGCAGCTACCGGGTTAATTGGAAGGGACAATGACAAGGAATGATGTTAGAATGAGGCTTACTCTCTTTGAATTTAGGGGTTTGAAAGATGGTAATGGCAGTTTAACCCTTTCCATCCATGACGCAGACGTTGGCGTCAGAGTATGGAGGGTCAAGAGGAAATGGAAGAGGATTAATCCTCTTCTAAACCTCTCAATCCTCCTCTAAATTCCTCTTAATCCTCCTCTAAATTCCTCTTAATCCTCTTCCATTTCCTCTTAAGAGGTTTAGAAGAGGACTAACCCTTTCCATACGGTGATGCCGACGTCGGTGTCGCCGGAATGAAGGGGTTAAGGAAGAGTAAGTTTGTATAGTGATAGAAAAGGAATTTAAGGAATATATAATGGTCATTAGTAGATTTAGAGCTCTGAACCTTTAGGAATGAAGTCATTAGGTGATTGAGGCATTATACCCTTGATGATGATGATGATTATAAAAGCTGTGTGTACTTTCCAGGTATGTTCTTCCCAAACACATGCTGCTGCAGATTGCTGAAGTTTTACCAAAGGAGATGCAAGGAATCCTGGCCTGCTGTAACCCCATCCCAACCCTGGTCAAAACGGAACTCCTTACGCTTCACACCATCATCAGGGAAGCCAGGGAGCAGCCTCTGATTGATGTGAGTCCTCCTGTGTGTGATTTTAACTGTTTGCATCTTTTTTATTCTTCTCAGCTTTATTTTTTTCAAGTTCAGACACCTGTAAAGAGTCCCTCAGATATCAAAATTATTTCTACTGCTGCTGATTAATGTCCTGACTTTGAAAGAATGGAAAAGGGCACCCATTTGAATTTTTAACAAGTTTGTATGTCTTGCCTACCCTTTGAGGAGGAAGTATATTGCTGTATTCAAGGAAAGATCAATATCTGCTCAGTTTTTTTCTCTCTTTATATAGGGTTTGATCTGTCTCCTTAACTATAAAAATGATACTAGTTTTTTTTATTTTTTATATTTTTTTATATACAGCAAAGGAGACAGTTCAAGGGCACACAAAAAGCAAACATTAATAAAAAAAAGCCCGCTACTCACTGCTGCTAAAAAGAATCCAAAGAAAGAAAGTACTTTGAATATGCAAGAATGTAGTTCAGATTTGTCAACATTCCTGTAATATTGTTTTCACGTTTTCAGATCAAGGGTACGCCAGTTGTGGCACCGATAACAGTACAGACTTCTGAAACTGACAGCCTCACCCACAACCTGAACTGCAAGCATGACCTCTCCCAGTGTGAGGACCACCCCACCGACCTGCCCACACTGCTCAACCCAAGGGAGACATTGCTGGGGAACCTCTTCTCTGAGGCTGATGTTGTTTCCACATTCAAAGAAAAGTCAGACATGTTTGGGACGTTGAAGGCAAGTGGAGCTCACTTCCTTGTGTTGTATGTCAGGGAGGGTGAGTGCAGTGACCAGGAGGTAGCCAGGCTGCGGGGGTACATTTATGAGATAGAGGATAAGTACTGTGGTATCATGTTTGTAATGCTTCAAAGATGGTGATTGTTCTAGGTCCTCTGTTTAGCATGCACTACCAAAGATAGCCTGTCCTCTTGCTGGTTAGTCATTCAGCCGTGGCACTTTTCTTTTTTTCACTAGTTATCTCTTATCTTAAAAATAATGAGAAACATAATCGTTATTCACAAACTCCTTATATATAGTCATATTTTGAGATTCATGAGACTTTGCCTTCTCATGAATATATATATATACATAGTTAGGCATAGTTACTGATTACAGAGTGGAAATTTGCTGGACCATGCACAAGGTCTAAGTCACGTGTAGGGACGGAAAGTCTAAAAAAGATAAATGGTGTTCCAGATTTTCATTGTATGCATTTATTTGAGTATTTTCAGGGATACCATTGTGATAGAATTAGAGGTAGTGGAATGCTGAGTGTACAGGAGTGATAGTTTTTTGTGACTGTACCTTGTAATGTTAACAATGCTTGTCATTTTTATATTTCAGCCTAAGCGCGTGCATCCAAAAAGTGTGGTTGAGGTGGAGAAGGACATGATGCAGAAGTTCATGAGTCCATATGAGCGATACACCGCCTACATGGAGGTGAAGCCATTCCTGGAGGGAGGCAAGCGAAGGAAAGACACGGAGGCTGATGATTTGGAGCGAGTCAGCCGGGTGAGTCAAGGAGCAGCTTCAGTATGGTTATCGTTAGTTTAATTAAGGTTTCAATTAGTTTTAGGGCTGTTATGTGTTAGGTAAAATTCCTCAAGTAGATAAAACATAATTTGGAGCAAGTCAATCTGTTAGGTTATTGTCTGGAGTCACCACTTGCACTGCCTCAAGCTCTCCGTTGGTTCTTGTGAGTGTTGTATAATGAGTAACACCTCCACAAATGGGGAGATGTAATTTGTTGCATCATTCTAACAGTTATATACTTGTCTGGGGGTCACCATTTATTTCTTGCATCATTCTAACTGTTGCTTGTCTGGGGGGTCACCATTTATTTTACCTCAAGCATTCAGTTGATAGATATGTTTGTTGTCTGTGAAGCAATTTCCTCAAATAAGTTTATAGTTAGTACATTGTTAATAAGTACGGCATACAGTTATTTTTTGTGACCATTCCTTGTATCTCACTCTACATTACAGGTACGAGACCACTTCCTGTCCCTCTCCAAGAACACACCAAGCATACCAGAGGAGGTTGGAAGAGTGGCAACCAACTACCTGGTAGAGGCAAGTCCCCAACTCAAGGTAGAAGGGCTGGTGATTGATCAGATGGAAGTTGGGAGCCACTTAAATGAGGATTCGGAAGACACAGAGGAGGAAGAGGATGGAAAGAAAGCACATCTGGAAGGTAGCATGGAACAGGAAAAGGAGAAGAAGGTGAAGAAGAGCAGAAACACTACTCAAAATAAGCCCCTGGTGCTGGAGGAGAGGGTAAGGATGAATTATTCTGCTTGGATTGGAATGAGTGTAATTTACTGTGGATTATACTATTTATCTTTTAATGTTCTAAATTGTCAAGTATGTACCCTAGAGTTTTATGGGTATGTACTATGTAGGAGTGTAAGACAAATACCTCCTGTAATAAACACCTTTTGTGTACATGTATACTGAACTTGTGTGTGGATGTTTAGCCCGTCTGCTGCGGTGGCACGGATTTGGCTTTCACTGGTAGCCTGGTAACATATACTCCCAGGTCTTTCTTTGCCTCCGTGGTGGATAGTGGAGTGTTTCCCATGTGGTATTGGCATGCTGGATATCCCCTCCCAAGGTGCATGACTACATTTTTTCTTCATTGAATTGTAGCAGCCACTTTTTGTTCCATTCCTGCAGCTTGGTGATGTCTTCTTGTAGGAAATCTGCAGCCAAGGGGTTAATTCTATAGTGAAATCTCAGTTTTAGCTTGCCATTCAATTTTGTTTCCTAAGTCTAGATTCTCTGGTCTTTTGCATATAAATAATGAGAGTTAAGATGATGATGGCTAGGAATGTATTTGTTGGGGAGAAAATGTTTTCTTTGTTGCTTATTGTTATCTCTATTTTTCCAGATAAAGGGGAAGAAAGCAAAAAATAAGGCTCTGAAAAGAAAATCTGATGGAGATGGAGAGTCACCCCAGAAAGTTCAGAAAACCAATAAGGAAAAGGAGAGGAGTGATGCGGCAACTGTAGAGACTGTTGATGCAGAAGAGCAAGAAGACAGCAATGGTCAAGAGGGCTCAGAAGCCTTTGACTATGAAAAGGCTGACTACTCTTTATTTCAAAAGTCAAAAAATAAAGTACAAAAGAAGCAAAAGATAAAAGAAATGTTCAAGGGAAAGGTACGTCTATTGATTGCTGTAGAGTACTCTTAGTCGATCAGTTTGTTCCTCAATTTATTACCCGATTCATGCTGAGTTGTTATTTATTAACCTCATTTTGTGGTTTATCAGCAGAGATCAGAATCATTATGCAACACTGACTAGCTTTACCTGTCTGTCGAATGCACCACCATCACAAAACTTTAGATTGAATCAAAATAGTCTACACAAAATGTTGATATTGCAAACTTGCTGCACACCTGTGAGCTATGTGTTATGGTTTTCAACATCTCAACATTAACTTGTCTCAACATCCACAGAATCAGAAAAATAAGAAAGGGAAAAGCAGCATGAAGACCTTCACCTGGGGTGCTCAGAAGGGACAATGGTAGCCAGCGAGTCTTCCTGCTGCTGCCTCCACCTCCTCTGTGAGCAGGGCAGCACAACTGTCTTGGGGTTTGTGATATATTAGTTAAAAATTTCACGTCATGCTATTTTAATAACTTAAAACATTTGTCAAGTGTGCATTCCAAATGTGCACTGTGGTCTTTACATAATGTAAACAGAGGTGTTACCCAAAATCAACTGCAAATTTAAGAGTGTTGGAATCACTAACACATACAGTCATCTACTCTTTCAATCGAGGTGAGTGTGAAAATTAATGTGGGGAGGGTTTGGCAGTGTTGAGCATCGTGCAGGGGCAGTCTTAGAGACTTTTGACATTTTCTCACAGTTGGGGAGAGCAACACTTCAGTACTCACCACGTCTTGATGGACGGACTGTTACACTGCAGAATCATAAGTGTGATTTTGACTAAGCCTCCTGAGGTAGCATTCTACAGCTACTAAATTCACTTAATGTTAATCTTCATAGCAATGCGTATCACATTGTATTGTATTTATTCATTAACTTCATCCTGTTCTATGGAAGTATCTATTTTGTTATTTGGGTTTTTGCAAACCCATGTAAAGAAATGTATACAAAAGTGTATCAAAGTTTTATAGAGAACGACTGAATTTGTATTTTATCTTCCTTTGTGCAGACAGTATTTAAAGAGAAGGGCAAATGTTGAAAGAAATATCAGTGGTTGAGCTCAGACCCTGTTTAGATACTTTTAGCCTCAGACGTGGGCTGCAGGAGTCCTGTGACATGGCCAGAACTGGCACAGTTGTAACAATGGAGAAAACAAGTGATTCAAAGAATCTGAATATGATGTTGACTGAGAAATGACAAAAATATATCAGCATGTGTAATAATTTTCTAAGAATAAAGATATGAATATACAGTTTTGGGCTGCAAAACATTTATTAAGATGCATAAGTATTCATTTTTAGTGTTTCAGGTGTTACTATATTGGTGATATAATACTGCTTACATATTACATGATATAATATTACAGATGAAAGACAAGAACCTTAAGTTATTAGTAATTTTCAAGTTGTTAGAATCACAAGTATTCTCATTCCAGTGTTGGTGGAAATCCTCCATCTTCAAATACAATACAACCTTTTCTTTGGTCTGTATAATAGAACACATGCACAATATATCAAACCCATCCAAACTATGCACAAAGAGTGAAAGAATTTCATCATTCCTGGCATGACAATGTGCTTTACAACTTTTTTCATATCAAGAAAGAAACTTTTTCAGTACAATAGTCCTCCCCACAGCAAGGTTAATTTGCAACCAAAAGGTAATTTTTCCTGAAGTTAGTTTTAGCTTAGCAACTGTGCACCTTGTGAAATAGGAACAGGATATGTTACTGCTCAGTGCATAGAAGTTTCTGACTGTGTTATTGTGGTGCATAATGTAGCTTAGTGTAGACCCAGAGCCATACATTACATGACCTTTAAGGGTGGTGCAGACACTGGCAACCTGGATTTTGGTAAAGGTCACAGCTACACGAGATGCATTTAATTACGCAGAAGCAGACGGAGAGCTCTGTTCCCTTTGGTTCACAGAATGAGACTGGCATTTGTTGGAGGAGGTGCAACAGTGCCTAGGCTGCATTGCAAACTTGGAATTTCCCTATAATCACTGGATGAGACACCTAGTGAGAGGTAAGATATGGAAGCAATGTGTGCATAGAATGAAACAGCAGTCACTGCTTATTGCATGGCAAGAATGTACACAAGGTAAAATAATGCTAATTGCATATTAGATCAATGAGCTTACTTAAAAGTATGTCATGACCTGTATATGTTTCTGTCATTACCCTGTCATGCAACACCAAGGTGTTAGCATACTACTAAATAATTATAGGGAAATTAATTTACATACAATATATTTTCTTGGATAAACAGAATGTAAGGTTTTGGAGCAAGGGCTTGAGATACAGAGACTTTTAAGTTCCTGTGAAGTATAAAATCATATATAAATTCGGTGCACATTTTGAATCA
This sequence comes from Eriocheir sinensis, assembly GCF_024679095.1. Classification (NCBI taxonomy): domain Eukaryota; kingdom Metazoa; phylum Arthropoda; class Malacostraca; order Decapoda; family Varunidae; genus Eriocheir; species Eriocheir sinensis. Next base: position 11,636,622 of record NC_066560.1, read on the forward strand.
TTTTAATGCTTGACATAATCCCATTATTGTGCACTCACTATCACTCATTGCAATACCATCACTGCTGTGCGCTGTCACCCCTGCTCAAAACAGGTAGTACAGTTATCACAATGGTGGCAATCACTGTTTCTTTCCGGTGATCTCCTGGGCCCATTACTATAAAGGAATAAAGATGTAAACATAAGACTGCGTCCAATGAAAAAGACATGACACGCCCTAACAAGGATGACACTCAGGAGGCTAAGACCCTGGCCAAAGTGCTATACATAAGCATGCTAGAACTGGCAAAATTAAGGGCTGACATTGTGTACACTGACTATTTGTTGATCCTGCTTTTGGTCTGTTGTGACAGGCCCATCACTGTGATGTTGCAATTTTCAGGTGGTAAGGTATCAAAGAGTTGTATTCACTTTCAACCCTGAAAAAAATGGCCTTATTTATTTTTATTTGGCATCTGGCATTAAGTCAGTCACAATTAAGATTCCTTCTCTGTCCTAGCAGTAGTGTTTAATTAGTTGTGCATCACTAAGTTTGTCCAGTACATCTCTGTTCATGAAAATATCTTATGCGATGCTGCTGCGCTAATGCTGCTTTGGCCGTGTTTACTGTTTGGCGAAGTGTCTGAGGTGGCGCCTCAACACTAATTTCACCTTGCACCCAAGCCTGACCAACAGGGCAGCCCAAGGTGCAGTGTGATGCCATGGAATGCCCACCTAGGAGTTTAGGAGAACTCTCAGCCAGTTTGATCACTTAAGAAGAGTATGTCTTTGATCACCTCAGACAAACTGTTTCCTTTATGACTATGGGCCCAGCTGTGTCAAGCCACCATCATGGTGATTTCTGTGAAACATTAAACACATTACAGACAACACATGAAAACAGTTATAAGCAACAGACAGTTGCTGCACGACCAAAGACATATTACAGCGTACCCAATAACTACCAACATACACATACACATCAATCAACAGAAAATGCAGACATGAGGCATCTGCACAGAAACGTCAGTTTTTCTCTAAAACACTGACTGATCAGAAGCCATCAAACTTTTGTATAGATAAATGGAAAGATGTGTGAATAGCTTTTGCATGGTACAACAATAGGAATATCAGTTCTGACCTTTAAGGGGAGCACACTTACAACAATAATTATGATACATAACATCTAAATAGCAAAGAAAAGATGTTGAAATTACTATCTGCTTCTGAACAGGATTTTATGAGTGGTTATCTCAGACAACAGCTTACATTACAACATAGTAAATCTCAGTAAACACATAGCTGTGTGCTAAACAATGGTATTGTGCATAGATATCTGACACCAGTTATGCTTCCAAAACAAGCATAGCTATAATAAAACTCATACAATACTACAGTTTCCTTGCTTGGGTGGATTAAATCTAGGTGTGGAGTCACCTCGCGTTGGTAACAAGAGCCGTGGATCACTGCATACATATAATTGCCTCACATACTATAGTTCAAACTCTTTCCAGTGATGCAGTTCAACATTTTGGTAACAAATATTTTTAGATTTTTTTATTAATAAGTTATATCTAACCAGTTACTTAATAAATGTAAACCTCTTGATTAAAAATACACAAGCACAATATAATTACACAATAAAATCCACATGAAGCAAAGTACTGTGTGATTTCTATAAAAAATAAACTTATTCACATGTATAATAGCATCTATAAAAAAGCGGATAAGTGCGTAGGTATAACATCACTGGTTTCCTGGAGTGTACTGTGACTAATTTATGAACTGCAATAGGAACCATATCTTATCCTACCTCCAAAAATATCCTTTCACTAAAATAATTGTTCCTTTCATTTGTTCACTAAGTCTATTATGCCATTACGATCCTGACACCAGTAGCTTAATATGTGATTCATTGGAATTTTCTTTGGGCTGTGATCTTCTACTACAATCTTATAAAAATACTTCATCAAAAGAATATTCTTCTCCATTTTCAGCAAGATTAAATTAATTAATTTATATTATATAGAATATAAAGATTCTGTTGCCAAATGCACACCTCTTTTTACACCCAACACTGGCACACATGCTATATATGGGAACTTGTGCATATTACACTCCATATACTAAGTGTTGGATGCTGAGGTCCAGTGAGTTCAAGGGGTGGATGATGTTATAATAATCTTGAGTCCCATGAATATAGCATGTGTTGTTATGTCATTCCTCTATAACATCAGACACTCATTCCCTACTACATTAAACTATTCAGGTAAAGTTCCTAAGAAAACTTACATTTCCATTACTATTTAATCCCTTATCACTGATACAACACAATACATATCATTATCTTTGAAATCTCAATATAATAACCTTAATCAACTAATTATCACCAATCATGATGCCTCACTAATTATTACAATAACTTATATATAAAACTAAAATGAGAACATCCATCTTTATAGTATTATACATTGAAAGGTATGCAGGAAAGACTTATTGGTCATGGACTACTGTAGTGGGACACCTAACACACATAGTATCAAGCTGGTACCACACTGAACCCGATTCAGTACACAGGGGAGCAGCACTCACCATGCACACTGACACAATCATCACGCAGTCACTCTGATTCATAGTCAACAGTCTGCTCAGCCCTTCCAAACATGAAGCCATACATACATACATACAAAACAAAGACAGTTATTCTATGCTGACATCATGCCATCATTATCATGTGGATATGTGGTATACTCAGCTATTTTCATGAAGTACATTCCCTATGATTATTTAATTTCCTTTAACCAAGCAGTCAGTTTGGAAATGTTGAAAGAGTCATTCACTCAGTGCACTCCACTTTCATCAGCACTGCTCCCCATTTTGATACAATGCTTGGTGAGACATGCCAGTATGGTGCCAGCTTCAAGACTTTACTTAAGAGAACTCATATTTTTATTCTAAAATAAGTTAAATAACTACATATTTAAGTAACAATTTTGTAATCTCCATGTGACGTTTTTTTTTTTACATAATTTAATATAAAGATATAAATCATATACAGTTATGTGGAGGCAGATCTACACATAAAATCACAAGTGCAATATGGTGTAAAATCTACATTCAGTGATAATATGATGACATAATGAAAATCTTGGTAACAGACATTCATAATAAATTTTCTTTAAATCTCGTAATTTCTAAATTTTCTTATAACATCAGAGGAGTCACGCTCCCATCCCCCTGTGGGCCTGGATATCTTGACACCCTCCTGGTTACGGCCGTACAGAAGGCCCTGCTCGGAGCTTCTCCTGCCCCCCGGCCGAGGCTGAGGGGCCTGGGAGGCACCCTCATCCAGCATCCTTCCCTTGGTGTTGGGGGTGGCCCAGTGCAGGGTCTGCCGACAAGCTCACTATTAGTAATATGAAGTTAATCTTAAAGGGTTTGAATGCAAACAAAACATTTGCACACCATGAAGTGTTACAAAATTTGTGTTGCTGTTGCTCCCATAACTAACATCTTCGGCTCTTGTATTGAGTAAGTAAATAATAATATTGCATGTAAGTTGCAGATTGACCCATTTCACTTTGTATTTGTGAAAAATTAATGACAGGTCCTGTAAAACATTTAAGAAATTCTCTGGAGTAAGTTTGATGAAAGGAATGTAAAGAAGAATCCTTACTGTTGTCATGTGGCCCTTCATGCCTAGCCACGTCTCATAACTGATGGTGAGGCCGCTGTTAAGCCATCGGTCATACTGGGTACGCTTCTCTGGGTCTGTCAATGTTTCTTTAGCAACCTGAAATTTAAAGAGTACAAAGTGTGATATGTATAAATGCTAATCAGAGCTTACAATACTGCCATTAATAACAGAGTGAGAAAATAGAAGCCTTCTGTCTCTACACTTCATTCTATAATGTTACTCTCCATCTCATCTGTATCATTAGTCCATGACAGTGTTCACCCGAGGTAGATGATCTCTTGCATGAACAATCAAAATTTTACTACACACCTGTTTATTAACTGCTCTTCTGTAATATTTGATTTTCTTTTATATTTCAAACCGCAATGCTGTTTCACAAATAAGCATATAAGAAAAATTCTTGCTCCAGATAGAGATGTTGTAAGACGTATACACTATACTTAAAAGGTAATCATATATGGACGCCACATTAAAATCATGACTGTGGACCTCACCTGCAGCTCCTGAAAGCGTGCCTCAGCTTCAGCATCATCAGGATTTTTGTCAGGGTGAAATTGCAGCGCCCGCACCTTGTACTCCGTCTGGATCTGTTCCACCTGTGGCAAGTAAGAGCAAGTAAAAGCTGGGCAAATATAAGTGGTGAAACTAAGTTTAGTGCTTACATGTGCTACACACTGATCCATATATACTGTCTAAAATTAAGATTCTGTTCCTGAGAATTTAATATATATATATATATATATATATATATATATATATATATATATATATATATATATATATATATATATATATATATATATGATTTTTATTATATTCACACTCTTCTTTAAAAAACAGCGATATAAGCTCTTTTGTCTTTAGAAAGAGTGGCAGGTTGTTATTGAAGATCTTATATATATATATATATATATATATATATATATATATATATATATATATATATATATATATATATATATATATATATATATATATATATATTTATTTATTTATACACACACACACACACACACACACACACACACACACACACACACAAGAAAAAGTGCTCCATCCCACTGCTAGTATTATTTCTTTGAGTGGGGGCTGATTTTGAATGAAATGTTTATTCTAGATATGTGTATATTCCTCTATTCTAAATTGTTTCATGCAATAACACTTGCAATAGTAGTAGTGTGGTACTAATAGTATTATCATTATATTATTATTATTATTATTATTATTATTATTATTATATTTTTATTAGTAGTAGAGGTAGTAGCAACAATAGTAGTTTGTAGTATTAGTAGTAGAAGTAGTACATAGTTGCAGCAGTAACAGTAGTAGTCATAGTAGAAGTAGTAGTAGTAACTATAGTAGTAAGTAGTAGCACAAGTGGTATAGCGGTATACTAGTAGTAGAAGTAGTGGTGGTAGTAGTAGTAGTAGCAACTGTACATAGTAGTAGTAGTAGTAGTAGTAGTAGTGGCAGTACTAGGTAATAGCAATGTATAATTTTAATTACCACTCAACAGGTTGCAACAAATTTTACGGCATCGCGCTGCAAGCAATAGTTCTACGCACAAATCGTTTATTGCGCACTGACACTGACAGTTCCGGGTGCACTACGTCTCTTGAAGTACTTCAACGATGGGGCAAAAATAAAATCACGGTGCCGCTAAAAATCGATAGGGTAGTTGGAGGCGCAACAGGTCAGCGCCCACCTTTAAGAGGACCGCCGCCCCAAGACACACTCACACACCCCTTCCTCGTCCCTCGCGCCCTGGCAGCACTCACCGAGGAGCTCGGGTCACAGCCCAGGATGGTGTAAAAATTGTTGGCTTTCTTGTCCTCGGGGCTGAGAATCTCATCCATCTCGGCGGTGACAGCCGTCGGTGGGATTAGAGTTTCTTTTAGCGCCTGCAAGGAGCAACTGTTGCTGTCCAGGCAAGGCAAGCAGACTTGTGACGTCACGAGGCTGACTTATGACGTAAATGGATCCGGTGCTCGTGATTGGACGTGACGGGAGTCATGCACGGACCCTGCGCCAATCAGCTGCTCGGCGCCTCCCTCTGCCGTCTACATCACACAACGTTCCCACTCGCCTGAAAATGTTCCAGAGAGAATGACGGCCGATTTTGACCATGATAATCTTAAACTAACAACGTATACAAATAAATGCATTGCTCCCCAAGGCACTATAGCGTTCTTTACCCCACACTACAACGCAGGACAAGGTTACGGTAGATGGAAACGTGCCGTGTGTACCTGCCGTGTGCTGGAGGCTGGAGACTGGAGTGGCGAGTGGCGCCGAGCCTCGAGTGCCTGTACACCGCCCCTGCCTGGTCCTGCGCCGCACGCGGGGTTGTCACGCAGCACACACGTCCTGCAAACACTCAGCCTCACGTGTACACGAACTGGTATTTTGGGCTCGAGAGAAAAGTACGCAAGAAAGAAAATAGAGCCGTCCAGGTGAGCTAGGAGCCTTCCCCAGCTAGACTACCGTAGAGCACTCTAGAAATAGGAAGCAAGGGCGCCGGACACACCAAAGTTCTCTTCGCGGCACCTCTGCTTCATATCACCACACCAGCAGCAGCAACACCAGGTGAGTCCACTGATACCGGTACTTCACGGGGTATGAAGGTAAATGTCCAAACCAACTATTCCACGCATTGACGAGTAACCAGACACGCATGGACGGCTGTATGTATAGCCATATTGACACCTGATCAAAGCTGCTGGTGACTTTCTAGGCGGACTAACACGACGGCAATACAGCTTCAAGGTGAGGAGAGGGAGAGGATGACAAGGCTGAGATGATGAGCGGTGTGAGAAAGAAAGCACGTTGATGCTGTTCGCCTGTTTATGGGTGACTTAAAAGAATTATTCGCGACTTCAACACGCATATAAACTTTGCTATGGTAGCTTTGCATTAGAGGCTTCGGGGATAGAGATTCATATTTAAGCTACAATGTGATTCTTCTCAAAACTTTAGGACTCCGCGGTGAAATACTTGACAACCACACGCCGTCAACCGCGTATTATCAAACTTACTCTACGCTTGATTGAAAAAGCCTCCCGTAGAAGTTGTTGGGATTTCTATAAAGTTTTGTGATCTTATTGTTAGTTTTTCACGGCTTCTGCATCTTGAACGCAATACTTACCCATAACAACCCGGTTAACCTTCTCTGAGACTTTGGGAAATAGTCGTATGGGAGCCCGCTGCCTCAGACCTCCCTGCCTCGATCATTAGCTTCCGGCCTTTTCAGTCGCTAGTCCAGCTTTAAGCCCATGCAGGTACGTTTCAGGGCACTGATGTAGCTATACTTGTCTGGCAGTAGCCTATTCTTGTTTTATTGTATCGGAAAAAAAAATAACGAGTTGCAAGATTTAATTAGATAACCTGTTTGTATAAGACTTCACTTTTTTTTATTTGTGTAGATAATTTATCCAGGATTTTTTTTTGTGTGTGTGTGTTTGATTATAATATCTTAAGTTATCAAATAATATAAAAATAATGTAGAAGGTAAATATAATTTGTACGCTCTTTATAATCATTGCATAAAACAATTTAAATGGTAGGCTGATTAACGAGATCGGCGAGCGAAATATTGCACGTTTATTATTTATTCCATTGTATAAAGGTTCTCTCATACCGTATTTCCATATAACTTTACGCAGAAGCTATAAATGGCGCCACTAACTCAATGGGCCAAGCTATCAAACTCCACAAACTCAAACAAACTCTACACAGACGACAAAGTCCAACCGGATATTATGGGCAGGATGTTTAGTTCAGTAGTTCTTTACCTTTTGAATGTGATTGACCCTTTTATAAATCTTGTTAACGCCACAGACCCCTCCTCTGCACATCACTAGTCTAATGTTCCTCTAAAATTCGACCATTTTCATATCTTCACTACATCCTATCTATATACAACACTTTAGAGACTTGTAGAGACATTTGCGCGTGCTTCAGGATCACGGAACCCCTAAAATCTATCCAGCCATGGACTATAATTTCATACTGGCTAAGAAGCAATGGTTTATTTCTTTGTTTTAATGAACAATTGTCACATTACATTCCGGAAGGTTGAGGCGTAATCTGTCGTTATCAACAAAACAACAACAAAAATCCTTGAAATCCACTTGTTACATAATTATTTGACTATTGACAGTATTAACACCGGATATTCATAAACCCTTGAAGTATCTTGACTAAGGGGATTCCAGTTCTATTTTTTTGAGGGGAACGTTGTTATTTATTTAGATTTAAGAGGCATCATGTATTCTGGCAGTGATTCAGGGGAGAAAGCTGGGAGGGGAATGCCACATGGACATTCAAGTTATTATTATGTATTATTTTTAGTGTTGTATTCTTCATATAGCACCTTGTTAGTATATAAGTTTACTTAGCAAATTAGTGTGTTAGTTCAGCGACATGTGGTATGTTTGTGGTCATATTCAGGTCACCTCGAAAAATATTACAGTGATGAAAAGGGGATTAGGGGAAGGGGTGAGGAAGAAGAAAAGGAGGAGGAGAAAGTGAAGGAGGCTAATTAAAAGGAAAAAAAAAGAGAAAGGGAATGAATAATATGTAAAAGAGGGAAAGAGAGGAAGATCAACAAAACAAAAGGAGATACAGAGGAAGAGCAGCAGGCAAAAATTAAGAACTCAGAGACTGAAAAAGTCAACAAGATGTCCAGATCGCAACGAAGAACAAAAGGAGGAGATGATGATGGAGCAAGATGAAAAGAAAGAGGAAGAAAAGAGTAAGAAAAGGTGGAGAAAAAGAAGACAGTGAGGAAGAGGAGGTAAAGGAATCAGAAAAGCGAACAAGCAAAGAAAAGAAGGAAAACGTCTTAAAATAAAAGGATACAGGAGGATGAAGATGGTAAGAGGGTATCAAGCACAGGAAAGAGCAAATGAGGAAGGAGAAGAAGAAGAAAAAGAAGAACAAGAGCAAGAGGGTCGCCGCTGCCATGGCCTCTCCGCCGCCGCCGTATTATCTCGCCTACAGCTTCGCCAAAAAAGAGCAACCGAAGAGGAAGAAAAAGAAGAAGGAGGAGGAGGAGGGGTCGCCACCGCCTTCTCTGCCGCCGTATTCTCTCGCCTACAGCTTCGCCTTCGTCAGATCCTTCCTGCCCAGGGTGCCGGTAATGTTGCCCGAGGGCTTGTCCACGGGCAGGAACACCTCGTTGTTGACCTTGGCGCCCACGCTCTGGAACTTGCTGAGATCCACGTTGAAGTAGTGCTTGTTGGGCATCGTCACGCGCACCTGCAACACCTGGTGGAGGGAGGAGAAGGTAAAGGGGGTTAGGTGTGGTGGGGTCATTGCCCGTACTCAGGTGTGACTTTAATTAGGTGGCCAGGCTAATTAAAAGTAATAATGATAACTAACAATACTTTGAATACTAGTACTGACACTGATGGTGATGATAGTGCCTATAACAACCATCATTATCATCATCATTATCAGTCTGCTCAGGTGGCCAGGTGATAACTAGCAATATTTAAATACTAATCCTATCAGTAATGGTAATAATTGTATACTTAACAAATATCATCATCATGTAAATCTCTCTCTCTCTCTCTCTCTCTCTCTCTCTCTCTCTCTCTCTCTCTCTCTCTCTCTCTCTCTCTCTCTCTCTCTCTCTCTCTCTTATCATTATAATCATCATCATCATTATCACCATCATTATCATCTCCACCATCACCATCCCCATACTCCTCCACCTCATCAGTATCATTACCATCATCATCATCATCATCATCATCTCACCTCGGGTAGCTGCACGAGTATGTCCCTCATGATCATGTAGACGGTGTTCTGCACGCTCGGGGAGTAGATGCCGGTCTCTGCGGAGCCGGAGAATTTGTCCTTAATCACCTTGATCACCGTGATCCTGCGGCGGCACAGACAGGAACACAGATTAGTATACACAGCGGTGGACAGGTGGAGCTCAGTTGTGTAAGCCTCATTTGATTCTCATTCATGTCCACTCGAGTTAAAACGGCTGTCACTGGTCACCATAATCGCCTGCTATCTTCAGCAAAGCAATAAAGTTTAATATCACGCGATATGACTGACAGGAAACTTAGGTTTGGTTAGGTAAGGGGGAGTCGCTGCGGCAACGATATGAATACTTGGTTACTATGGGAGAGAGAGAGAGAGAGAGAGAGAGAGAGAGAGAGAGAGAGAGAGAGAGAGAGAGAGAGAGAGAGAATCAGGCTACACGGGCTCTATGGTATGGACTATGTTCTAACGTAACCTATCTCATCTGACAACTCCTCGTCTTGTTCCTAGAGTCGTGTTTCCTTTCATCAGCCATATCCGGCAGACAGGCTGACGACCTGTAAAGAAATGAAAGGAAAAAATCCTGAACGTGATGAAAGCTTCCTCAAAGCCATGGTGATTGTACCCTGGGCTGGGTCAGGCGACGAGGTGGCGCTATTTAATGGTAGAGTCATCGTGGCAGGTGGGCTGAGCCGGATCGCTAGGTCGCCATCATAGTGCATCACAGAGGTCGCAAGTTACAATCACGCAGTGGTGGGCACGGTTCTGCTAATCCGCTAACCGCTACTTAGCGAAGATAACTTTTTCGTTAGCGCACAGTGGCATAGTTACAGATCAATTCTGGCCAGGCCAGACCGCCTCCCCCCCCAGCACCCCTGCGCTCGACGCTCCCGCTGATTGGTCCTAGTTTCTCCTTATGCCGAACCATGAGAGACCTTCGGATTATGCCGTCGGGACGTGTCTGTTCGTACAAAACCGTAATAATGATAATAAGTAAGTTTAATTTCACTGTAATATAAGGTGCTTGAGCATGTCCATCCTTTTCCCAATGACTCCATTTTCAGTCACACATAAGCTACATTGAGGAAAAAAAATCTCCATATACTTATTTTCAACTTTCTCGTGTGCCAGAATAGAGTAGTTTCAATAAAATACAATCTTCTCAGAAAGACAGTCAACTACCACGCCTGTGATTAATTCGCAGGACAACATCAGAGCGAATAGGGTCCTCTGGAGTCTAGACCGTTACAGCTCCTTAGCTTCAATGACTGAGATCCTTCTTTTTCACAAAACCCTCGCTTTCTACACAACCAAGACGCCCTGCTCACCCGGACCCTTCGCTTTCTACACAACCAAGACGCCCTGCTCACCCGAACCCTTCATTTTCTACACAACCAAGACACCCTGCTCACCCGAACCCTTCATTTTCTACACAACCAAGACGCCCTGCTCACCCGAACCCTTCATTTTCTACACAACCAAGACGCCCTGCTCACCCGGACCCTTCGCTTTCTACACAACCAAGACGCCCTGCTCACCCAGACCCTTCGCTTTCTACACAACCAAGACGCCCTGCTCACCCGGACCCTTCGCTTTCTACACAACCAAGACGCCCTGCTCACCCGGACCCTTCGCTTTCTACACAACCAAGACGCCCTGCTCACCCGGACCCTTCGCTTTCTACACAACCAAGATATAAACAAACGGACCTAACCCAGACCCAAGGTTTAGCGCTTACCAGGTTTTCCCGAAGTCGATGTTCTCGATGTCGGTGTACTTCCAGGCAGCGGAGATCACAGTGGAGAAGATACGGTCCTCTTGGTCTGGCAGGGAACGGAACTCATCTTGCACGAAGTTGACGAAGGAGGATTGGGTGGTCTTGAGTAGACGCATCCCCTCCAGCCCCGTCCAGATCTCCGGTGTCTCTGAGGGGAAGGAAGGGGAAAGGTGAGGGCTGTCTGGAGGGTTTGTGGTTCCTCTTGTCTTTCTACTCCGCCTCGATTTCTCCCATCTCCCTATGCCCTTCATCTATCCCCCTTCCACTTAATCTGTATAGCCTCACACGCCTCTCTTCTCATTCACCTCTTTTTTTTCTGCCTCGACTCCTCTCATCTTCCTATGCTCTTTTTTTTCTTTTTTTTAACCCCCTCCACTTTATCTTTTTAGCTTTTACCCATACGCCTCATCACTCACTCCTAAACCTTTATCACAACTTTTTACTCCCACCTAACCCTCGCCTTTATCTTCCCACCACACCTTCATTATAAACGACTTTGCATGATCACGTCTGCATGTATATACTTCCCTTCCAAGTTCCTTCCCTCCCTCCTCAGTTTGCCTTCCTTCCCAGGTTATATGCCTCATCTTCAACCACTTCCCCTCTTCTCTAGCCTCCCTAAACAACCCTTCATCTACCTCCCTCTCTCCTCCCTAAACAATCCCTTCACCTAACCCCGTCTTCCTCCTCCCTGTCTCCCCTAACTAGCCTTTCTTTCCCTCACAGACACCCCTTCATTTACCTCCCTCTCTCCTCCCTAAACTATCCCTTCACCTAACCCCTTCTTCCTCCTCCCTGTCTCCCCTAACTAGCCTTTCTTTCCCTCTCAGACACCCCTTTATCTTCCTCCTGTCCGGCTCTCCCCCTTTCACTTACCTCCCCTCTTCCTGGACACCGTGCACGTATGTTCCACCTCAGGACAGAACACGAAGGCGTGGTTGTGGGCGCGGCCATCTATCACCTGACGCTGCCACGGGTACTCCCTCACGGCGACACTCGTGGCGGTCACCTGCGAGTACTTCTCGAGGAAGTGCCCAGTCATGAGCAGTGCGAAGTCCTCAGGGGATGTTACCTGTTGGCGAAGGGGAAGAAGATTGAGGACCTTATTCTCACACGCTTCGCCGCTTACACACTCACATTTGACAGGGTTTTTGAAGGGGTGTTGGGCATTTCCAGAGGTACATCTATGCCCCTGGTGGTAGTTTGACCCCTATTCTGTACCTTAAACGTGAAAAACACCCATGAAAACCCGATTAAACTCCATTTTAGCCTTTGGTAATATATGACATGAGAGGTGGAAGCGTCTGAGCATACCGATCTGAGCACTGTAGGTTGTCTTAGGTATGCTTGGAACGAATTTTAGGGGGCTATGCATGTTTTAAGGGAAGTGTTGCTATTTTGGGTAATGAAGCAGATTGGGGGGTACTTTAGGTTGTCTTAGATACCAGGGTCATAAAAGTACCTATGGAAATACCCAGAAGTCCTACGAAACCCTTGTGTGTGCTTGGGCGCCGAAATGCTTAAGATTATGTCCTTTGTAAAATCCTTCACCTTTAAAGATATTATGTGGTTGAGGTTAAAGGCGTGTAACCGTATGTACTGGTGTTAAAGCCGATCTTGTGTTAGAGTCAACCCTTACAAGATGCACTCGAGTTAGGAGGAGGAGGAGGAGGAGGAGGAGGCCACAGGAAGGTAGAATCCACCCTCTTAAGCTCGACCTATAAAAAATATTCAAAACTTCGACTTAACTTTTTTCACGAATTTTACTGTTGTTATTGATTGAAGGTGTACTGAAGGGGAAAAGGTGAATATCTAGTCTTAGAAGTGTAGCCTAGGAAAGATGAATGGTTGAGGAGGAGGAAGAGAAGGATAGCTAGGGTCGTAGGATATATATAAGGCTGAGGATAATGGAGAAAATAATAAATTGACATGTCGGATATACTGATATTGATGGTATGATTACTATAGATGGATGAGGATAAGGGGGAGAAGGATAACTAGGCTCGTAGGATAGGAGAATACTTTGGTGTTAGATAGATGGGAGGTTAAGGATAATGGAGAAAAGGGCATATAGGATTGATGAATAGATAGGAGCGTAGGATAAATAAACAGCTGTGGATAATAGAGAAAACAAGGCTTGCAGGATAGATGGGCGGACATGACTGTAGGATCCCCTTCATCTTTCATTCCCTCTACAGGATTTCCCTTCCTTCTTTTCCTCATTTCCATCATTCCCTCCCACTTAACCACCCAACCACTTAACCCAATTCAAGCTCATGACCTCACCCCGTAGCGTTTGGCGAGGATGTACACTGTGTTCTTCTGGGAGTCGGTAGCCACCACGTCCGAGTTGTCGCCCACCAGGTAGTCCTTGTCCGAGGCGAGGGTGAGCTGAGTGTCCACCTCGTACTCCTTAATGCTGTGGACTTGGCCCTCGCGACGCACATACAGAAGCTTGACACTCGACTTCCCGTAACCACGAACCACCCATTCCAGACCCTCCTCCATGGTGCTTGTGTGGGTGGCGGGAAGGGAAAGGATTGGAGATATAGGTATCTTCTGCTCCTTCTCCTCCCTTCGCCTGGTACGATGTTCTTGTTTTTTCAGTGGCTACGTCTCTGTTTCTACTTTTGCTTCCTCGCGTGCTTGCTTGGTTGCTTGCTGTCGGGTCAAGTTAGGCGTCTGTTGTCTTACGTCTGTTGTTACCCTCTTGATTCCTCTCTGCTTAGCTCGCTCTCTCCTTCTACTTTTCCTGCTGATTTAGTACGCTGCTGCTTCCGCTGATGTATCTTCTCTAGCGTCTGTTTGGGGTGATGCGGAGAAAAAGTTGGTAATTTGGTTACACAGGTGGGGCTTGAGGTTAATGGGGAGGTAAAGTTGGAGTTACAGACAGATGGAACGTTTCAGAGAATGTGGGAAAGACTATGGTTAGTCAAATTGTGATTGCTTCCTGAAAAGCGTTGCACACTTGTGTGAACAGTAATTACAGTCCATCAGAGAACTAATGGAGAAAAATCGACCTTCTGAACAACCTTTACGGTTTTGAGGTCGATGCACGCACACACCACTGCTTTATCAGTGAAGTGTCAGTGAAATCACGGCGGACAAGGGAGGCCTCGGCATACCTATCCACACAATTCATATTCAGTGATTTTTTGAGATGGCAAAGTTTACAGACTTAAGAGTGACAATGATTGCCATGCATTTTGGATGATGAGGAAGAGGACGATGATCGGGCGAAGACAAACACACATCGTTACTCGGATGAAAATGGGGACAAGGTGAACATAGTGCTATGCCGAGTCTGTATAGTAATGTTACATGTAATTAATGCATGTGTAATCAAAATGCCAACGACAGAAATAAATACTTAACAATGCTTTAATTTCTTGTCCTATTTTATTCCAAATGTTTGAAACAGCTGTTCACATATTTGCGTTGTGGATAACCATAAAAAAAAAAAAAAAATGATTTCGAGCCACTTCACTGAGTAGTTCGCCAGTCTTTTCAAAGCCCTCGCCTGACGTCCGTGAGAAACAAAAACAAAAAATAATTTGCCACGATGTTCAACTTAACTGACACTGAGCCGAAACACACCTTGAGCCGGACCTATGTGAAGGCGTCAAACGAATTCGAGAGCGTGATATTTTTTTTCACCGACACGGATGGACTAAGCGGACGTGGCACTGATACGCATGCAGAGAGAGAGAGAGAGAGAGAGAGAGAGAGAGAGAGAGAGAGAGAGAGAGAGAGCTGTAGGAGGGGTATACAGAAAACTTGGGGTAGGGCAGGTTTTCGGTCCTCTGTTGTTAGGTAACGAAGGGAGGATGAAGGTCAAGGAGAGTAAATAGTAGCACCTGTAGTAGTAGTAATAGTAGTAGTAGTAGTAGTAGTAGTAGTAGTAGTAGTAGTAGTAGTAGTAGTAGTAGTAGTAGTAGTAGTAGTAGTAGTATATTAAGGTTGTTTCCAGGCCGGGTTCGGGGCAGTAGATAGTGACGCCTGGAATCTTACCTACTCCCTTTTCTCTCCTCTCCCTCCCTCTACCTCTTCTTCCTTCTCCTCCTCCTCCTCCTCCTCCTCCACTACCATCTCCGTTACCCACCTACCTCACCTCCTTCTCCACTACCTCCTTCTCTATGTATACTATTCCACTGGATACTATTTTTTTATACATACGAATATAATAAGATAATAACAACATAAGTGTGTGGGGGGGTGGGGGGCCAAGAGGCCGGCAGACCTATACAAGGCAGCTCCTGTGAACCTAACCCCACCTAACATCACTATCCATGAATTTCTCTAATCTTTTTTAATGTGCCTCTCGCATTAGATCTCACAACATGACTGCCAAGCCTGTTCACTCATCCACCACTCTGTTGATAAAAGAGTTCTTGATTACTTCCTTGATGAATCAGACCTTATCCTACCCGGTTCTCTTACCATCAGAACCTTATCAAAATCCCCCTTATTAAAACCCTTCATCCATTTATAAACTTCGATCAAGTCTCCTCGAGCCCTTCGCCTTTCTAGATAATTCACAATGATACACTTGTAGAAACCAATAATTGAGAGAGAGAGAGAGAGAGAGAGAGAGAGAGAGAGAGAGAGAGAGAGAGAGATTCCAGCCTTGAGGTCTGTCGTTGGGCAGGACCGTAAGAGAGAGAGAGAGAGAGAGAGAGAGAGAGAGAGAGAGAGAGAGAGAGAGAGAGAGAGAGGTTCCTTCCTTTAGTACTGTCGTGGGGCAGGACTGTATGTGAGAGAGAGAGAGAGAGAGAGAGAGAGAGAGAGAGAGAGAGAGAGAGAGAGAGAGACTTTGTTCGATTAGGACTAACGGGAACATACACTCGGGGGGGCGTCGCTTCACTCACTCGCTGCCTCCACTCCCGACGGTCCTCCCGAGCAAGCCTTTTTTTCCACTTACTTTATCCATTCTTCATTTGCCCTTTGGTTCGCACGCGTCGTTTAAAGCAGCAAAAAAGGGGAGGGCGGGAGTCGGTGGGTGCAGACAAGCTGTTGCGTAACACTATATTATGTTAAAAAAAATTAAGGCGGCGGAGATGCGATGAGCTAACGAAGGAGAATGTCAAGACGCAACTAACATTATCACACCACCACCACCACCATGACAAGCTCCACCACTACCACCATCACTATGTAAACAAGGGGGCGGAGATGCAGTGAGCTAACGAAGGAGAATGTCAAGACGCAACTAACATTATCACACCACCACCACCACCATGACAAGCTCCACCACTACCACCATCACTATGTAAACAAGGGGGCGGAGATGCAGTGAGCTAACGAGGAGAATGTCTAGACCAGGGGTTCCCAACCTGGGGTACGTACCCCCAGTTGTGCATTTGCACTTTTCAGGGGGTACATTGGGTCCGAGAGAATAACCACTACTGTACAATACATGGTGTTGTAATCTGCATTCAAATTGCAGTGTCGTTTTTGTTTTGTTTTCAATTTCCTCATTTTACTAAGCAAAAGTGTTATTTAAATTATATCATCAGTCTACTCATACAGATTTCATTATAAAATAATGTAAAAATATTACAATTTCATTGTTTTTTATCCTTATTTTTTAGGGGTACACGGGAACCTAAAAAATGCCCAAGGGGTACAGAGGAACAAAAAGGTTGGGAACCCCTGGTCTAGACGCAACTAACATCACACCACCACCACCACACTACCACCATCACGGTCCACATCACTATCACCAACCACCACCTCCACCTCCACCATTAGCAACACCACCATCATAGCACTGACCTTCAAGCACACCATGTCTAGCTGCTTGTCTCTACCCGATGATCTCTCTCTCTCTCTCTCTCTCTCTCTCTCTCTCTCTCTCTCTCTCTCTCGATGTTTCCTGAATGCTACGAGGATAATACGTTTGATAAGAAGGAAAGCTTGGTATAGGACACGTAATAATGGATTTAAGTTAGATTAATTTAGATTCACCAAGGCAGGAAACAGGCAAGAATGGTTTTAGTAATAACGGTGGATGAGTAAAACAGTCTTAGCAGTCATGTGGTTCGCTACAATACGATAGATACGCCCAACAAAAAAGGTTATACAAGTTCGTGGCTAGAGAGGATAGGCGCGGATAGGTGGGGTTAGGTTCCTAGTAGCTGCCTTGTGTATGCCCACCGACCTCTTGTAGACTCCTTTTGTTCTTCTTATTTGGGCTTTATTTTCACAAACAATTATCACCTTGTCAAGCGAGGAAAGGTACATAAATTCGATTCTCCATATATTTATTTTCAAGCTTTGGGAAATCAACATGTTTTCAGCTGCCTACGATGTTTTCTTCCAAGGAACACATATGGGTTTTATTTTAACATCAACAGTGAACGCTTTCCCGAAACTGGAGAGAGGCAATGTTAACACAGGGTCGTATTTTAAAACATTTCGTCGCCCAAGTTCACATATTTGACATGGCTTTCGTAGGAGCTGTAGGCCTTTCCAGGGGTAGTTTTATGACCCTGGTGGTAGTTTGACCCTTCTTCTGTGCCATGAACCTTAAAACACACTCATGAAATCTCAATTGATCCCCTCTTTGACTTTTAGAAATAGTTGATGTGAGAAGCGATGGTGTCTTAAAATACAGCCCACATTAAGTCAGTCCCAACCTACATACCAAAGATTTGTAACTGAAGACCGCCTCTGTGAATCTCTTAAACATTCGTCTTGATATATTTCTTGTAATGTGTGTATACGTGCTGATGTGCAAATTTGCCTCCCACAAAAACCACGTCGTGTTCACTTTATTGGTTCATTCCTTTTCCTTTTCATTATCTCAGACGTTAACAGCAAAAAGGATAAAGTGACTTTTTTTTAATGTTTCCCCCATATAAAGACGTAACACTAACATCAAAGCTTACCGTCTCTTCATTTCATTCTTTCCTTTTATCTTTTCATTACATCAGACGTACGTTAACGGCGAAAAATAGGTGTGCCGATTACTTGCGTATGATTCCCCAAAAGAGTCGCAGCTTGTACATCAGCGACAAAACTTATATTCCTTTTTTCTTGTTGTTGGCTTACGTAACTCGATCATGGATAGCGTACCTGGTTGCAATTGCGACTTACCTGTATTGACTCGGGTAGGTGAGAAGTAATGTCTTTAAAGTGGGAGCTGGGTGGGCCGGCAGTCTGGCTGGTGATGCTGGTGGTGATGGTGATGCTGTGTGTGTTCGTGTGAATGAGTGCGTGTGTGCGTCTGGCGCCGTCGAAGGGCGGGGTAGTAGTGGAAAGACTGGTCACTACGCAGTCCAAAGAGACCCCTTGAAGCGGGGTGACCAACTTAGGTTTAACGTGTACACATACTGCTCTCTCTCTTTAATATATGGCCATGACTTCGTTAATGAATCAAGGAAAAGACCAGATAATTAATGGTGAAACGAATGGGAAAATATATAGTATATAAAAGTTTGAGTGCCACGTCTCCACTAATTATTTAGCTGGTAATATGTATGTATGTATATATATATATATATATATATATATATATATATATATATATATATATATATATATATATATATATATATATATATATATATATATATATATATATATATATATATATATATATATATATATATATATATATATATATATATATATCCAGGTAATATTTCGGATATATTCAAGGAATTGGAAGGTCAAGGTTAGGTTTGGATTAGGTATTGGTTAAGTTTAGCTTAGTTGGGTTTGGTTTAATAGGTTTGGGTTTGGTTTGGGTTTGGTTTAGGTTAATTTTGAGTTAAGGTTAGGTTTGGGTTGAGTTTAGGTTAGATTTGGGTTAAGTTTAGGTTATTCTTGGGTTGGGTTTGGGCTAAGTTTTGGTTAGGGTTGGATTAGGTTTAGGTTAGGTTTGGGTTGAGTTGGTTTGAGTTAGGCTGAGTTTGGGTTAAGTTTGGTTAAAGTGTAGGTTAAGTTTAGGCTGAGTTTAGGTTAAGTTTTGGTTAGGTTTGGGTTGAGGTTTATGTTGTTTAGGTTAGGTTTGGTATTACTACTACTACTACTACTACTACTACTACTACTACTACTACTACTACTACTATTCTTTTCCTCATCATTACCATTGCTATATTATCATTGTCGTTGTCAGTGCACCGTGCCTCTCAGCCACACAATGAGCCGCGGTGCCCAAGGGTCCTCCTGATTAGCAGTTTGAGATCGATTATTGCCCAGGCATTGTCATCCTTCATTAATTCCAGCCGCGCCCAGGGACCTCCCCCCCTCCCCCCCCCCCCCCACACACACACAGTACCAATAACAGCAACAACATCACCATCCTCAACAATGACATCACCCCACCACGACCACCACCGCCGCCGCTAACTCCAGCATCATCACCACCACCACCACCGCCATTAAGATCAACCTCATCACCACCACCACCACCACCACTAACACCAACCTCACTATCACCACCACCATTAACACGGCCGTCACCTCACCTCCATTATCAGTAGTGTCATCTTCATCACCACCACGAATAACAACAATAACTGCAATGACAACAGCAAGATTTAATTATCAGTGCCACCATCGCCATCATCACCACCACCTCCACTACCATCTATACCACCATCACCACCACCAATACCAATACTAACTCCACGACTACCACCATGCACCAACAGCAACAAGAACAACAACAAGAGCACTTTCAACATCATCATTGTCGTCATCATCATCATAAACATCTTCAGTCAGCCTGCTCCATGACAGTATCTGATGTTAAAATATATTGTGTTGTCGTTAATTGTTACTCTCGTTGTCCATCGGTTATCAATTTTACGCCTGATGTGACCTGCCCATCCCGTTTCTTATTCTTAAGTCATTCAAATATTTGCAACCTTTG
Organism: Eriocheir sinensis; assembly: GCF_024679095.1. Classification (NCBI taxonomy): domain Eukaryota; kingdom Metazoa; phylum Arthropoda; class Malacostraca; order Decapoda; family Varunidae; genus Eriocheir; species Eriocheir sinensis. The sequence goes on from NC_066560.1 coordinate 11,656,733, forward strand.
TCTGTGTTCTGATCCATGATGCTCGCCTCCGGCCTCTGTCTCTCCATGTAATTAATATTATACCCATCGTTTTTCTCTTTGTGCATTTTCTAGGATCTTCTCTTAGTTCATTTGTGAAGGCCAAGTGTCGGAAACGTATGATATAGGGCTGCAGTGATTCTTATATTGTACACATTTATTTTTAGGGAGAGTGGCTGTTCTTGATGTAACCTTAACTGTATACCTAAAGTGCTTCATCCCGCGATTAGTTTGCTGGGTACGCGCTAATTGTTTGTCGTAAATATGTGTTCCTTTACTCTCTGTAGTGCTTCGTTCCCGATCATTATAATTCTTGTCCCGCCAACTGATTATTACACATTTATCTTTGTTTTCATATTCATCTTCAGGCCTATATAGACTTTCAAGCTGTCAGGTTCCTCGGTCATTTTCTGTAAGTTTTCCTCAGACTCACATGCAGTATGGCCGCTGTATCACGTATGGCGAGGAGGGGGATGAAAACTATATAGTGATTTGCGACTGAAATGGTTATGATCCTTAAGCAAGAAAAAGCATCAAAATGTCAAGACATTAGTTTTGTCCGCGAGGTCTGAGTGACACATACCTGTCAAGCTACTGTACGTGGTGTCTTGCCATAAGATTTTGCTTTAGAGACCGTAAGTTTGTGTATAAAACCATAAGAAAACCATATTTTTTTGTCATTCAATATTTATTTGTTCCAAAACAAATGCAGAATGCCCGCGGCCCCGCTGCACTCGACTTTCTACTCATGCTCATCCCTATACTGTCCAAACCCCTTATGCAAGAGTTGACCAGCATCTTCACTCTTTCATCCCTCACGCTGGTAAACTCTGGAACAATCTTCCTTCATCTGTATTTCCTCCTGCCTACGACTTAAACTCTTTCAAGAGGAGGGTATCAGGACACCTCTCCTCCCAAAACTGACCTATCTTTCGGCCACCTCTTTGGATTCTTTTTAGGAGCAGTGAGTAGCGGGCTTTTTTTTTCATTAATGTTTGCTTTTTGTGTGCCCTTGAACTGTCTCCTTTGCTGTAAAAAAAAAAAAAAAAAAAAAAAAAACAATGTAACCACATGACACAGTATGAACACCACATGAAAAACACTGCTACTGTTTTCCATTATGTGGTGTTCATACTGTGTCATGTGTTTATATGTGTACAACATTCAACAAAGAGCATCAGTGAGCTGCAGTGGACCTACTGCAGCTCACTGATGCTCTTGTTGTACTCGGCAGTGCAAGACCTACGTAGCTTTCTCTAGCATGCTGGCAGTCACACGCAGGTCATGACAACACTCATCTGAGTTCAGTTTGATCTGCAAGAAAGCAGTCAGTACGTGTGTCCGCACCCAAGCTGCTCCTGTAACCGTTACTCAGCACGCTCACATGAATTTTAATATGCGTACGATATATTTCAAATTGTTTAAAACAAACATATTAAAAAACATCGCAAGCGGAGAAACAACGTAAGATTTTCCACTTACGCCGTAAGACTTGAAAATCACCGAAATTACGTAAGACTTACGCAAAAAACGTAAGACTTGACAGGTATGGTGACAACGAAAATTTAACCGTCTTTCTATCTATTTATTTGTATATATTCATCTTTTTTATATCTATCTGTCTACCTGTCTATCTATCTATCTATCTATCTATCTATCTATCTATCTATCTATCTATCTATCTATCTACCTACCTATCTATCTATCGATCATCTATCTATCGATCGATATATCTATATTTTTTTTATTTCTCTCGATCTATCTATCTATATCTATATCTGTATCTCCATTTAGTTTTATCTATCTATCTGTCAATCTGTCTCTATCTATATCTATGGTATCTGTCTGTCTGTCTATCTATCTATCCGTCTGTCTGTATCTGTTTATCTATCTCTATCTATCTATCTGTCATATCAATCTATCTACATTTAGTAAGTGCTGAGGAGGGCGAAGGGCAGCACCTGTATCAATCAATCAATCATCAATCTTGTATCTCCTTCAGCAAGTGTGGGAGAGAGGGACGAGGCAACTCCGCGGGCACCAAGGACGGAGACAGCCAAGACCAGGACCAAAAGTTTATTGTTGTTATTGCAGGCTTGGGCACGTGGGGACGCTGAAGAAGGAGAAGAAGCAGTGGAAGATCACCCTGGATGCCTGACAGTGTAGGGCCATGGCGGACATTACTCTGAGTGAAGCGGAAAAGAGGTACATCGTGGACGGAGTGAAGGTGAGTCTCATCTTCGTTTGACCGGTATGGTTTCGTAGGTCCTCCTCCTTCTTCTGAGCCACACCTACAGAAGGGGTAATAAAGCGTGGAGGCAAGGAAAGAATCAGAATTGCATATAATATCATCAACGGGGAGGGGTCAGGGTATTTGTCTGGTATCACAGGAGAGTGTAGGGGGTGTCTGGTGGGTATTGATGGTTAAGAAAAGGCCATCATCACGTATTTGCACCACTGGATGAAGTAACCATGGATATGAGCTCACGAGATGATTGTTATAGTTGCAAAGTAGTCTTTTTAGTATATTGGTGAATTAATTACTTGCCAACCCCCCTCAGCTGGGCATCCGTGTTGATGGTCGTGAGAGACTGGACTACCGGCAGCTGGAGATAGAGACAGGCCTGGTGTCCACTGCCAATGGGTCTGCCAGGGTGCGCCTTGGGTGTACGGACGTCCTCATCACTGTCAAGATGGAGATGGAGCCACCACCACCTCAGCAACCAAGAAATGGACAGATACACTTTTTTGTCAACTGGTATGTGCCGGCACTCCCCTAGTACACACCTGATTTGTTCCTGATGATTGGTCGCAGCTTCAAAGAAATCTTCATGTCAAACATTACTTCTGTCATTTCTGAATATCATACATTGCAATTTAATTAATTTTTTTTTATGTTACAGTACAGCTGTACCCCAATAATACTCCGCAGTATATTTTACCAGCCTTGTTTATCATTTTCACATCTGTACTGTCCCCCTCTTGCAGCTAACATGTTCATGTACTCTACTCTTTCCGTCTCTGTCAGGGAATAGAGATGTGAGATCACACACATCACCCCTACACAGTGCAAGAGAGGGAGGCAGTTAAGCATGTTTCCTCCTCTCTTCCCCTTCCCAGCATTAAAGGTTGATAGGGCAGAAAGGTAAAGGGAGGAAGTGGTATGTTTGATTGTCTCCATCCCTTGCACTCACTTGGCATACTGTGAGTGCCGGAGGTACCTAAACCCACCATCCCTCCTCCTCCCTTTTTCTGCTTGAGAAGAAGATGGGCTGGGAAGGAGAAGAAAGGGTATGGCTTGTTTGGTGCAATTTGTATTAATGCTTCTCTGCTTTTCCACTCAGCTCAGCCAATGCTGCCCCAGAGTTCGAGGGTCGAGGTGGGGAAGACCTGGCCACCAGGATGAGTGCAATGCTTGACCGGCTTTACTCATCCCCAACATCCCTGGACAGGAGCAAGCTTTGTGTGGTGCCGGGAAAGTACGTCAAGGTGCTCTACGTGGATGTGGAGGTGAGACTTTTTTGTTTCTTAGGCTTGTTGAAGGAGTGATGGAACTATTGTGATGAACTGTAATTTGTAAGAAGAATTTTCAGTAACATGAATTTTTCAAGGTTGTAATTGGAAGTTTAACTTTACAATTCTTCCTTGTAAATCTCACTATTATGGCACTGGAACAGGACTTCATTTAAACACAATTATTTTCCTTTTTATGTCGAGTAAATCTGCCACCTCCCTCCCATTGCCTACAATACAAATCCGTGATAAGTTTGATGTTCATTTTTTTCTTCTTTTTATTTTTATTTCTTAACCTTTAATTTTTACCCTGCCACATCATCTTTCTCCAGATCTTAGAGTGTGGTGGAAACCTGTTTGACACAGTGAGCCTTGGGGTGAAAGCAGCTCTTTGGGCCACCAGGATGCCAAAGATATACATCACTGGGGAGGATGGAGGGGAGCTGGAGTTTATGGTGTCTGACAACCCCCGAGAAGTTGATCAAGTGGATGTGTCCAATGCCCCGATCCTCATCACACACTTAAGGGTGAGGATGTTTGATGTCTGGAAAATCATTAGTTGTTTGTGTGCAGATATTCCTCACTCCAGACCAGAAGGATCTGCATGAGACTAACAGGCTATTACCTATTATCTGTCTGCCCTCTCTCCTTCACATCTCACCCATTCTCCTATGCTGTCATAAAATTATCCCTGAATACTTTATTCAATCACTTTCTCCATCCGTTCATATAAATATTGAACAGCCAGGGTGACATCACATATCCCAGTCTCATGCCCACGCCAACACCTACACTCTTGCTTAGCTCCCCATTCATGTACAAAGAGGCACATCTTTGTATAAAGACCTGACCTCTACAAGTAACTGCCCTCCCACACTGTATTTCCTCAGGACATCCAGTCAATCTTTTCTGTCTGCTCTTTCATAGGCCTTCGCCAGGTTCATAAAAGCATCAGTTTCCTACCCCTCTCAAGGCTATGAGAGAAATGTTCAGTGGTTCTGACAACTTTGGGGCAGTAGCAGAAATAAGGATGAGATAGAAATGGGAATTTAAAGGTAATGGGAAGAAGTAAAGATATAGTTTTTCTTTCCTTATCTGCTTTCTTCTTTTCATTTTTTCTTCATAGAGAGAGAGAGTATCTCAAATAGAGCAACCTTCCACAGATAACAGAGAACTTGACGGTGATTGACCCCACACCTGAGGAGGAGTGCTGCGGCCCCGTGCAAGTCGTGGTTGGAGTCACCCCCAAAGGCCTCATCACTGCAACACAACAGTTTGGGGCGGGAACGTTTGCGCCGCAGACCCTCACTGCTGCCCTCAAGGTTGGTGTTTTCAAGTATTCACTTGAAGGAGAAGGATGTACTATATATGTTCCCATAGTCCACTTTCTATCATATAAGCTTGTTAAAAGAGATTTTGTTCCGACTTTACAGGAATGTAAAGTTGGGGACTAAGACCAGAATACTTACAATAGAAGCATGACATTTCTGTATTCTTCATCTTACCTTTATAGAAAACAGGGTCACTGATGACAGTGATGGGGATCACTTATTGTATGAGATGAAGAGAATAATGCAGAGAACAAAAGAAACTGAAGCTTTAAAAGCAGTGATTAATATAATGATGATTGGCACACCAATAGAATAGTCATATTAATCACTACTATCCCAACTTCATCCTAAGATGCTGTTTCTTGACCAACAGAGTGCTCAGGCCTTGGGAGTCAAGATCCATGACCAGCTCATGCAAAGATTACAACAGGAGGAGAGTATTCCTAATAGGAAGATAAAGGGATTCCTGTGATTCATATTTCCATAGTATTAACTTTACTCTGCTTGTTAATGAACAAGAGACAATTAGTGAGATACTGTGAATGAAAGGGGATGACCTGATACCTTGCATTCACCTGATACATGTTAAGATGGAAGCTGACCATGCCTCTTTATTAGACTAAGTAGAGGAGAGAAAACAACCAAAAAAGGGCTTTTGATTTGTGAAAGAAATTTATTAAAGAAGATATGAAAATGAGACATGCATCTAATTATCACTTAGATTGAATAAGCAAAGTTGATGTTTCAGAGGACAGCAACATGCATTCCTTTTAATGGTTAAGGAGGCTGTTGATCCTGAGTGGCAACGACTCCCAGAAGGCTCGCGCCTCCGCCCGCTGGTCAGTCTCCATGAAGGGCTCAGGCAGGATCTTGAGGTGTGACAACATTGTTGGCTCTGTCATCTCCCAAGTGAAGCCCAGGGAGTCGTCTGGCGTGGGGTTCCTGAGGGAGGGGTTCAAGATTCACCATTAAAATTGTAGGAGCAAAAGAAAATACTTTAACCATTATGTATTCACCTCTTGAAAGGAATTTTTAAAATGAGGGGAAGAGAGATACAGAATGCTTACCTAGCATTAGCAAAGTTGATCCACATAGAGGTAAATAAGTGGCCCACTGTCTGGTCCTCAGGTGTGTGCAGGTCACCATACCTTGGGTACATGAGGTACTGGTTGTTGTCGCCGTGAGAAATGTCTGAAGCAGTGGCAGGGGAAGCGGGTGAGAAGTGGACAAGATTGATTAGATTTTCAGTTCTCCTTTATATACATGTTCCTCTCACAGACTCATATGCAGTTTGTGAAATTTCCTCAAATTTTATAACTATTGGGAAAAATAAGAAAATACTGTGTGGTTTATTTTAATCAACTCTTCATCCTTATCTCTGAACTTGCATTTAGTTGGATAACCTTTGTATGACCCTAACCCAAGCCAGGGTGGGTTAACAGATTCACAGTCTGTGAGTTAATCTTGCTCACAAGATTCAGCATCACTACTGGATAAAATACCAGTGTAAAACCTGTACCGTGGCCTGAAATTGGAAAATAGGATAAGGTGTTTAGAGCAAGGATTTACCTTCAAAATTTAAAGTGATTGAATAACATCCTACTGTAAGTAAAAAATTGTGAGCAGTGAAGAAAAAGGAGAAAAGGCTTACAGGTGTATGCCTGTGGCAAGTCCTGCTCATCATCAACGAACTGATTACAGAAACTGTGTTCCCCACGGTGGTGCAGCTCATAGGTGTACACCACATTGGTGCCGCTCATCACCTGAGTGGTCCAGTCGTGGGGGATGTGGAACAGTCTTTCAGTGTACATCTGTGCAAGGAATATACGAGGTGAAGGTGGAGACAACAATACATCACCATGATATTATGACGGTCTACAAGTTTAGATGAAAATTATATCATGAAAATACTCCAAAGCTATGGCAAGACTGGCTGTATTATATGACAAAGTGATCCTCATCTGAATCACAAAAAAACTGAATTACCAGGTATTTTCATCTTTGTGCTGTAATCCAGAGCAGTGCATTTAATGAGCTCAGATTGATAAAATGCAATTCAGCAGAAACTGTTGTGGAATATTTGTCAATACCCGTCACTTTACATGTGCCATTGTGGATCGGGTGGCTCTATGGGTATGAAGCTTGGTTTTTTATTTGATGCTGGCTCACGGCAGCTTTTGGGTGAAAGAAGTGGTGCTCTTTTGTAACCCAGAAGAGCCATATAGTCTTTGTTGATTTGGGGAGACTTTTTAATTACCTCTAATCTTTAATATGTGCTGTGTTTACTGTTGCTCTTTAATCTGTAATGTGAGAGGTGAGGAAATGAGAAAGTTCTTGTCCTGCAGTAGGTTAGTAATGGCTGAAAATGATGATGATGATGATTGTTTCTAGCTTTTAGTAGCATTTACACTTTATAGTGTACTAAGTCACCTTAGTTAGGTTGTCGATATTCTCCTTGGTGATGTTAAGCCCTCCAAGGTAGTGATTGTAGACGGTAAGGGTTGTGTTGATGGGGTCCTCGTCAGGGTGCAGGTGGAGGCTCGCTGGCCCACAGACGCTGAAGTTCCCGAGGAGGCTGTCGATGATGCTGGGGACGGCATACATCTCTGGGGGTGGTGGTGGTCGAAGGAGTGTTGGAAGGAACACAGGATTGATTAGTCCACTAGTTAATCTAGTGAATGAGTTGAGTGAAGAAGTGACTAACATGATAGCATACCAACAGTCTCCATGGCCATCTCGTCCCTGTTGACCCCCATGATGGTTGGCACGTGGTGGTAGCGGCCCTCCTGCAGCAGTGTGGCGGGCTCATCAGGCAGGTACTCCCCGTCCACACGCGGCGCCAAGTAGAAGGGCTGCAGGTTCCAGTCCTTAAGGGAGGGGATAGAGAAGGGCTGTTATGTTAACCCTCCTGCCAGCAACATACAACATAGGCTCGTGCCCTCTGCTGCAGGCAGTGACATACATGAACATTCTAAAATTAAGATATTCAGTATTGATCCTAATGCAATGATAATGCTGATAATTGATAGTCATCAAGTTTTGAGTGTGTGTTTTGAGTGTTTGAGTGACAAAATGTTGCAACATTGGTGTTATACTTATATTTGTTCGATGAAGGTGCCTGTTTTCGAACACTTGCAGATATGTTAAGTGATATGAATCCCCTGTATGTATGTGTTTGAAACACAAGACAATGTCTTGTGAAAAATCAAAAAGAAACGTGTACATGAAATCCGCCTCTCATAGCGCCACTATAGCGCTCCCGCATATCATTGTGCCCAAGAACAACCCCCACACGTTGTGATTACGGTGTGAGCATCTCAGATCAATTCCTTTAGTCTGTCCTGGGAAAGCATCCAGTCATGCAAAGAAAATTACGAGAAGTCGCAGAAGTCGGGCAAGTCTTAGGAATTTGCTCGGATCATTTGGTGCCCAAGACTCAACCAAACGTTGTGATTGTTTTCGGCCTGGGTTTTACCTTTCCGGCTTCGGTGAGTTGTTTTATGATCGTTTCCTACGATTTTGCATGCATGTGAACCCATCTAGGGGGTCAGTAGAAGATCAGAAATTGGCCACTCATTCAGAGGAGGATGCAGGTTCCAACTCCTTAGAGAGGCAAGGTGAAGGACTTTAGTGTGTTAATTAAGAGTTGCATGTTCCAGTTTTAAGGGAAGGGGGAAGGGAAGAATGGCAGTGCATCGATGTTATGGTGGAAGGAGAACAAGGTCGTGAGTTGAAGTAGTGATTATTTCTTTAGTAGAGGACAGGAAGGATGTGGATAATTGACTACTTTCTTGGTAAGGAGGCGGGTTGGAGGCGAAAGTAATGTATTCCTTTCAATAATAATAATAATAATAATAAACCTTACATATAGTGAGAAGTAGGAGGTGTCCAGTTGGTGAGCCCTGACCGTCTGGAGGCAGGCCACGAGGTCAGCGGTGGGCAGCGTGGGACAATCGAACCTACGGCAGCAAAACGTGGAGGCTACTTACAGGGTTTAGAAGTGCGGTGAATTCAAGTCAGTGCGTTCCCCTGTCAAGCCCTACAAAATGATCATCTTTACTGATCTCGAAAGCAACTTGCCGCTGTGTCCCTCCAAGAGCAAAGTCACTGCTCACCACCCAGGCCTATACTAACCTTTCGGCAACAGTCTGGGCAGTGGCGAGGAAGTCCCGGCCTGTCGCCCACGGACTCAGCGCCGAACCGCTCTCCATGATGGCGCCGCTGAACAGCCCTGAAAGACACCATGGATGGACGCCGTGTCTAAAACTATGTAAATGGTGTATGTTTCGAGAGCTACATCACTTTATTGAATAGAGTTTATTTTCATGTTCTATTATTACTGTGAAAAAAGAATTGTATACCTGCGGCGGACGGAGCCAACATCTGGAACTGGACTGAGGTGGACCCTGCGCTGGAGCCGAAGATGGTGACTCTGTAGGCGAGGTAAACGGAGCGCGTGACTGGCGGTGAACAATATAGGGGGAGGGGGCGGAGAGGGAGGGGAATTGGGGAGCAGCATGGTGGAGATGATAAAGGTTGCCATCACGTAGAGGGCAACAAAAGAAACAGTGTCTAATAAAGAAGTGCAGATATATGAAAAAAAATGGATGAAATTGAGTTGGCAGAAGTGACAATACATATCAGCAACAGGGAAGTTACAAAGTGTCAAAAAATCAACCGAGGACAGTCAACCAATATGTATGGCTATCGTGTGAGAACGCATTTTGCTCGGTTAAAACTCTGAACCATTCGAGCACAGGCACGTAACTTACCGCGTTGGGTCACCCCCGAAGGCCGCAATGTTGTCCTGCACCCACTGGAGGGCGAGCGTCTGGTCCTTGAGGCCTTGGTTACCTGGGGCTTCCGCGTCCTCCGTTGACAGGAACCCTGGAACGGAAACTTGACGGTTATGGCGGGTACTTCCAGCCTTATATAAGATACCTTTTTCCATCGATAAGAAAGGAAGACTGAGTAAGGCGAGTTTTAGATATAGGGGCATTACTTAACTGCTTGGGAACACCTTTGTCTGGGGAACCTCGAAATATTTGTGATTTAAGTAAATAATGGCTCTATTGATCCTGATGTCTCAAGATATTGGGCCGTATTGCTAAAAATTTCGCCTCCAAAGTTCACCTATTTGACAAGGCTTTCCTAGGAGTTTGAGGCATTTCCAGAAGTAGTTTTATGACCCTGGTGGTAGTCTGACCCTTCTTCTGTACCGTGAACTTAAAGAACCACTCATTAGAACCCGATTGATCCCCTCTCTGACCTTTTGAAATAGTTGATATGAGAAGCCAAAGTGTCTTATAATGCCGACCTATATAGTACCCTGGAAATAATTCAAATGGGGTACAAGCATAATCCTCCTTAGCACCCCCAGAAGATTATAATCGGTACTGTGAAAGAGGCATGCATGATCAATGAAGTTCGAGACCAGAAAGAAAAACAAAGAACCCCCCCCCCCCACACACACACACATGTAGTAAGGTCTCACCGAACAGGCCCAACCGGTACTGCGCCAACACTACAATCATCCCGTGGGACACAAACTCCTGGAAGCCGTGGTAGTTGAAGGAGCCGCCGCCGTAGTAGCCTCCGCCGTGAATGTACACCATGACGGGCATTGGGTAGTCGATGAAGAGGGCGTCCTGCGGTGTGTATACATGGTGGAGCGTTAACACACACACACACACACACACACGCGAACAAGTGATACATGGAATGCTTTACCAAATGAAATCGTGTGTAAAAATCTATGCATGTATGAAAAAAATATGATAAAAGGGCTAAAAAAGGCGAGTCATATGAACTTTTTTTTTTTCATGTGAGGGTGTCGGAAAGAGCCCACCTTTCCACCCTCATGGCACCGGATAGGTCTCGAACCCACTCTCTAGCACCCCGCCGAAGCGCAAGGCGGAGACTCAACCAAGGGACCACGGGAGCCCCCCAACCATGTGAACTTGATTTAGAGCTGTAATATACAAACACGAGAAGGAGGGAAGAGTGAGGAAGGGTGGAGTTCTTATAGTTTCGTTGTTGTTTAATCTGGTGGAGGAGGATTTTCAAAGATGTGAAGGTTACGTTTTTATCTGGACAAAATTTTGGTTGTGGGTTTTTTATGTCATTGTTTTATTGTTAAGTATTTTTTGTGGTTTGTTCTTCTAATGTATTTTATGTTTGGGAAGATTGTCAATAAACCGTTGTAATAATAAATCAAAGGTAGCTAATGATTGTTGCTTGGCTTGTTTGGGGGCGCTGGAAGCCTTTAACACAAAACACCGCCACGTGCCTGACCTCGGGGGTGTAGACGTTGAGGTAGAGACAGTCCTCCTTGCCCACCACAGCCAGCTGGTCACAGGGCGGCGGCAACGTGGAGGCGTCCAGCTCCCCTTCCCACGGCTCGGCAGGGAGGGGGTCCTGCAACACACACACGCACACACACACACGATTGTTTATTTTTAGATGCGTGTGTAGCTAATTTTGTCTGTCTAGTGGCGAATTCAGCTTCGTCTTCACTCAGATTAAACGTATTTTTGTTCTACTTTTCTGTAATTTTTTCCTCGTAGACGTCAAATGAGGCCTAGGGTGTGTTTATCATTTTTCCAGGGTAACAAATTCATTCCTCGATCAAATAGGTCATGGTCTTAGGCGTTGATCTTAACCCGGTAGCAGCGACGGGGCAAATTTGTGGCCTTACCGTGTACCAGCGACGGGCCATATTTTTGCCATGATATACAATAACCCCCCCAAAATAGATGATACATAAACTGATCACAAATGTTTCAATATAAATATTATGAAATGGTTTGTGTGAGTGATGATTTTTTCTCATTTTTCTCGCTTAGTGGGCATATAGTGGCATTTAAGAAACATGATCCCCGCAGCTACCGGGTTAAAGTGAGGGGTTTAAGGTTTTTGACTTAGCGTAGAATGTTATTATTATTATTATTATTATTATTATTATTATTATTATTATTATTACTTTTTCCCCCCCACAGTGTACTTTACCTTGAATCTGAGTGAGCCAATGGGCGGGGTAGCGAAGGGGATGCCCAGGAACTCGAGGTACGTGATGTTGTATGCGGTTGTGTTGGCGCCCCGCACCAGCCCGCCGCTCACCGTCACCACCGGCCAATCCTCCACCGCCACGCCCATCGCTGCCGCCACCACCGCCGCCACTACAGCCACCCCCGCCGAGATCTTCATTGTTGGCCTGAATACATGAACACAAGGAAGGCTGGATTGGTTTGTGTGAGTATATTTATTAGTGTGTCGTTTGCTTTTTTTCTTCTGCGTTATTCTCCTTTTTTCTTCTCCTCCTTCTCCTCCTCCTCCTCTTTTCCATCTTTCTTTTCATTTTTCCTCCTCCTCCTCCTTCTTTCTTTTTTTTCTTTTCTTCTTCTTCTTCTTTTTCTTCTTCTTCCTCCTCATCCTCCTACTCCTCCACCTCTTCCCACTTTCCTTCTGTCAGTTTCCCAGCGGTGTTTAAAGCAACAAGTGTGGGTAAGTTATCATCTGGAGGGGCACCGAACTTTCACCTCTCGCTTCTCCGCCTTTTCCCGCGTGTTTACATTCGGCTTCTTCGGATTCTACAAAGAGATCGATTGATAGTTTATTGTTGCAAGTAAACAACAAAGGAGAAGGGATCTTGACAGGACCAGCGATTTTCGGGGGCAGTTTCGTTTTGTTTACTTTTTTCTTCGTCTCCTTCACCGTGACCAAATGCTACAGTCGCCCCTTTATATTGTAAGGCCAACATTTCTCCCACATTTGCCACGAGGAAGAAAACGGGGTTGGACTTCACGTTTTTGGTACTCAGAAAGTGTAATTTTTTCAGCACTTCGTAATTTGTCGACGTATTCTAAAACTCAATAACACAAAAAACAAAAAAATAACAAGGTAATAATACATAAACTGCATTGTAATTCTAAATGACTCTGCATGTTTCTGTAGCAATTGATATGATTTTGCATGTTTCTGCAGCTCTAACATTAAATGAAAAGGTTTGCTAAATACACTTGGTCCTATTAAGCTTTCTTCCGGTGCAACAAAACTTCTTCAAAATAAAAATGAGTGAGGGTTTCATTCACGCTGTAATGGAGGAGATTGAGTGATGGATAGTTTATTGTTGCAAGTAAACAACAAAGGAGAAGGGAGGAGCATGCCATCCCAACCCCCAGGCAGTACAGAGTGTGATTATACAACTAAAGATACATGTGGAAGTAGTATATATAAAATCACTCTGCAAAGTATCCTGCTCTGGTCGAAGGTTTTAACTCTTACCTAGTGGGAAAAATATGCTGTGCTGATGAGCGTGTTGTGCTGTTAGGATCAGGTAACTTTTACTTCGTGGGAGGGAGTGTTGGTGCGCTTAGCCAGGCTCTTAGCAGGACAAGACTCACAGCAGAAGCGATAGTGTTGAGGTCACCTTCAATGCCTGGCGTCCCACCCTTCACTGCCCTCACACACACACACACACACACACACACACACACACACACAACGTTATCTCCTCCGTCAGCTGTTCTCTCCCATTCTCAAGGCTGTTTTAAGTGACCCTGCCCCGATTCTCTCTCTCTCTCTCTCTCTCTCTCTCTCTCTCTCTCTCTCTCTCTCTTTTAGTAGCTACCTCCCTGTGCCGGGGAGAACGACGATATGGTCTATTTTTTACGCAATAATTACTACTTTCGGTCTGGCCAGCCACGCGATCCTCCACTTGTAGAGTTGTCGATCTTTTGGTGCCGTGAAAGGCGTGAGTCTGTGCCATACGCTGTTTGTTCCATGAGGGAGTGATCGGTGTTATTTACGCTCCCTGTTCGAGGGGTATGATGGAAGGCTTTGTGCTCCATGACCGTATTCTCAAACGCTTTCGGCGCTCACAACAAGCATTATCAATGGCCACAAAGAAGATTGTTCGGTTCTTATGAGCGTTTTTTACACTCATGGTGCTAAAGCCTTGTCAGACTGTTACATGGTTCATTGAATTACCCAGGAAATACTAACACAACCTTTAGGAAAGCCTTATCAAACATAGGTTTGTGTGCGCCACGAAATTTGAGAATATAGACCCATTCTACATTCAACTTTCGCTCGGTGGGTGTGTTCACCATCACTATTACTATTATATGTGTTTTGTTGTTGATGATTTGGCACATATATTTACCAATAGAATAGTCTTGTTAACCCCTTCCATCCCAATCTTTATCCTAAGATGCTGTTTCTTGACCAACAGAGCGTTCAAGCCTTGGCAATTAGAGCAAAGCTTCTTTACTAGACTCTAAGGAAGAAAGAAAAACAACCAAAAAAAAAGAGCTTTATTAAAGATGAGTAATTGACTCCAATTATCAATCAGATTGGATGAGCCAAATTGAGGTTTCAGAGGACAGCAACCTGTATTCCCTTAATGGTCAAGGAGGTTGTTGATCCTGAGAGGCAGCGACTCCCAGAAGGCTCGCGCCTCCGCCCGCTGGTCAGTCTCCATGAAGGGCTCAGGCAGGATCTTGAGGTGTGACAACATTGTTGGCTCTGTCATCTCCCACGTGAAGCCCAGGGAGTCGTCTGGCGTGGGGTCCCTGAGGGAGGGGTTCAAGATTCACTGTTAAAAATGTAGGAACGAAGATAAATTACCATGCAATATGTATGCACCTCTTGGAAGCCTTTCGTTATATGACAGGAAGAGAGAAAGAATGCTTACCCATATTTAGCAAAGTTGGTCCACATAGAGGTAAAGTAGTGGCCAAGCATTTGGTCCTCGGGCGTGTTCAGGCTAGCATATTCTGGATACATGAAGTACTGCAACTCATCACCATGAGAAACGTCTGGAGGAGCAGCAGGAGAGATGGGGCAGAGGTGGATAAGATTTATTAGGTTTTAAGTTCTCCTCATTGACATGTTTCTCTCACAGAGCTCATTTGCATCTTCTGAATTTTCTTCATTTGTAACTATATAATGGAGGAGTGGGTGGCCTGTGGCCCTATTTGACAGCAACTCTGCCTTCATGTCTTTGAACTTGTGTTTAGATGGATGACCTTTGTATGAAGTAAACCCATGCCAGAGTGGGCCAACAGATTCAGTCTAAAATAATCTGTGACACATCAGCATCACTGGAGGATGAAATACTGTGTAAAACCCGTGATATCCTGAATATCAGATGCTCCAGTCCAAATTATTCCAGCTGCGGTAATTGCAGAAAAGGAAGAAAAGACTTACAGTTGTATCCCTCTGGCAAGTCCAGCCCAGCATGCAGGAAGATATTAACGAGACTGTGTTCCCCACGATGGTGCAGCTCGTATTTATACACCACGTTGCTGCTGCTCAGCAGCTGTACCGCCCAGTCGAAGTGAATATGGAACACAGCTTCTGTGTACATCTGCGCAAGGAACAGCCAATGTTAAAGTGATATTAAGAACATAAGAACATAAGAACACAACGAGACTGCAAGAGGGCGATTGGCCTACACAAGGTATTGTAATAGTTCACAAGTTAAGATGAAAATTAAATCCTGCAGATACTCCAAAGCTATGACAATACTGACTTTATTATTGCACATAAGCGCTCCTTGTCTGTATCAACACGAAAACGGTATTACCAGGTTTCCCCGGCCTTCTGCCGTGGCCCAGATCAATATATTTATGAACTCTTGATGAATAGAGAGCAACTAAACCAGATAACATGTGCGGCTATGGCAGGATTGTCAGTACTTGTCACCAGACTTTCATTACTCTTTATGTATGAACTTAAGATTTTTAGCATTTCGTGGCCTTTACACTCATAGCATATTAAGTCACCCGAGTCATGTTGTCGACATTCTCCTTGGTGAGGTTAAGACCTCCAAGGTAGCGATTGTAGACGGCAAGGGTTGTGTTGATGGGGTCCTCGTCAGGGTGCAGTTGGAGGCTCGCTGGCCCATTGACGCTGAAGTTCCCGAGGAGGCTGTCGATGATGGCGGGGCGGGCAAACATCTCTGGGGGGACGAGTGAAGGTTGAGGGAGTGTTGGCGAATAGAACAAGTCAGCTGGCGTGCAAAGTTATAAAGGGAGCAAAGAAAGTAAAGTACAATGGTAGGAACACGGGATGGTTGATTTAACTAGTGAATGCTTTGAGTAAGTGAAGAAGTGATTTTTGTGACAGGAAAGAGACAAAAGTTATGATATGACAGGAAAGAGACAAAAGTTATGATAGGACAGGAAAGAGACAAAGGTTAAAGATGTGTAAATGACAATAATTGAGAATAAGGAATGAACTTGTGCATTTCAAATCTTGCATGAACTGACAAGAAATGGTCACCCACAGTAACCGAGTGGCAACCCAGAAGCATTTAATTTTTGCTGACATAACGAGGCGGAGAGGTGAAATTGTAACCTTTGCCGGAGCGTGCACGATGGAGAACTCAATAAAACAGTTACAGAGGGGTGGTTAACGTTAGAAAGGTCTTTGTCATGCAGTGTACCTGTAACGACTGATGGTTAGGATGAAGATTGGAGGTGGGTGAGTGAAAGAGAAAGTGAGGAATGAGCATGATAAATGGCAAGTGGGTTAAGGAAATGAGTTGGGCGAGGAAGTGAGGAAATGACCTGTTTGATGGTAGACTGTGGGTTAGGGCTGTATTTTAAGACACCATCGCTTCTCACATCGACTATTTCTAAAGGTCAAAGAGGGGATCAGTCGGGTTTTCATGAGTGTTTTTTTAAGGTTCATGGCAGAGAAGAAGGGTCAAACTACCACCAGGGTCATAAAACTACCCCTGGAAAGGCCTACAGCTCCTACGAAAGCCATGTCAAATATGTGAACTTGGGCGACGAAATGTTTTAAAATACGACCATTAGTCAGCGCTGAGTGAGTGAGGGGAGTGGGCGGGTCACGGAGAGGGGTGGGGTGAGATTGGACGGATTGATCAGGAAAGGAAGGTTAATGGGTGAGAATGAGCAATAGGAGAGGTGGGTTAGTGAGTGGAGAGTGAAGAGTGGATTGATGAGTAAGGGAGGAAGCGATCAACCAGAGTAATGGGCAGTCTGGATGGATTGCACTGACTGAGTGAAGAAGTGAATGAATAAATGAATAAGTTTTTAAGTGAACCTGACTGACAGACTTTGTAAGTGGGTTAAGTAGTGAGTGAAGACCCTGGTGTCCTGCGCAATATTGAACAGAATCAGAGGGGGGAGTGAAGGATGAAGTTAATGAGTGAGGAAAGGGCGGATTAGGCTGTGGTATGGGGTATGGTTGGGGGGTCGGCGAGAGAGAAGTGAGAGAGAGGCGTCTCACCAACAGTCTCCATGGACATCTCGTCCCTGTTGACCCCCATGATGACGGGCACGTGGTGGAAGCGGCCCTCCTTCAGCAGTGTGGCGGGCTCGTCAGGCAGGTACTCCCCGTCCACACGCGGCGCCAGGTAGAAGGGCTGCAGGTTCCAGTCCTTCAGGGAGGGGAAAGGGAAGGGCTGCTGTATTAAGGGCGGAGGTCATTCGCATTTAAATGGCCCTGGACTTCCTCAGCGAGACCCCTGACGTACCTCTCCTTGTCTCTTTTTTCAGGAGAGCTCTAGTCCTACGCGACAGAGCCCTATATTGGTCCCGATTCCCAGCAAGCATGGCCGCGCGACCCTCAATAATCTCCGGTGTCTCTGCCGAGGCAAATTCACTCCTAGATCTCGGGCGCTCCCCAGTGCACTCGTTGGCAGCTCGAAGAGTGTCACGTTTGAAAGTATCCCACAGTTCTAGAGGGTCCTCAAGAGTGCCGAGGACATTGAAGCGACTTGAGACTGTCACTACATACTCCTGAGCACATGCCAGGTCTTTCAGCCTCTCGATATGGGACACAGCATTGTTGCATCTCGAGATTCATCTTGACCTGACATGAAGCTTGTGTGTTGCAACAGCAAGCCTATGATCAATAACATTGGCTGCCGTAAGTGGTCGTCGTCACAGAGCTGCTTTTTGGCTTAGAGATTAAGCTTACAGATAATTCAACATTTGGCGATGAAGACGCACTTCCATTTTTTTCTTTAGTCTTATTTAGAGAAAAAAATGCGCGTCTTTAAAGCCGACAAATATGGGAAATCTTTTTAGGCGACATTAAGGATGTGAAGACTACTTCTTTTTTTATAAAGGGACGGGAAGATGCAAGATGGTGTATTCCCTCCAATGATGAAAGTAGGGACAATAAATATTAATTATGGGCCTTACATCTATTGAAGAGGCGTAGTTCTCGAGAAGGTGAGCCCCAACACCCTGGAGGCAGGTCACGAGTTCATCAGTGGGCAGCGTGGGACAGTCGAACCTGAGGCAGCAGAACATGCGAGGCTACTTTACAAGGGTTACGAAGGGCTAAGAAAGAAAAGACGGGACATTTGAAAGACAGGAAAATATAACAACCGCAGCTGTGAAATACGTACATACCTGTCAAGTTTGCTGCGTGTGCTGGTGACCGTCGTTGTTGATTTGTCAGTGCTTAAAACTTTGGTGACATTAAATAGGTTGGTATTACAAGACACTTTGCCATCTTACATCACCTATTTCTAAAGGTCAAAGAGGGGGTCAGTCGGGTTCTAATGAGTGTTTCTTCAGGGTCATGGTACAGAAGAAGACTCACACTACCATCAGGGTCACAAAACTATCCCTGGAAATGCCCACAACTCCTACGAAAGCCTTGGCAAATATGTGTTCTTGGACGGCGATATGTCTTGTAATACGACCCTAAGATTGGTTGTGTTGCAGTGTATATCAGAAAGGTAATGAAACTTGATCGAATGTGAACACTGATTAATGTGGTTCTAACTTTAGTGAGCTTAATGCGAGTGGTGCATGATAGGCGTTACTGATCACGAGACAAGCTTGCCTATGCGTCCCACGGCATGCCACACACTTAAGATTTGCTGCCGAGTCCCTCAACGACATAGCCAACACAGAGGCCAACTTACCTTTCGGCAATTTGCTGGGCCTTGTCGAGGAACTCTCTGCCTATCGCCCAGGGGTTCAGTGCCGTGCCGCTCTCCATGATGGCGCCGCTGAACAGCCCTGAAATGACGCCATCAGAGCGTTGGTCCTCGTGTGTGTGTAGGTTTGATTCCAAAGTGTATTGTTCCTGGAGTCACTACTATATGATCTGACGGGTCATAATAGGAGACAGAAGACGGTGGTAAATCGTTCGAAAGGGGGACTTGACGGTAATGCAGTCAATGAGTGTAGGTCAGGTGGCCCACGAACGAGGCCCAGTGAGCGATCCAACGGCCGGGGGACAGCACGGGGGAGCAGTTAGCCTTCAAATTATCAACCACCTTATGAGCGATATAAAAGGTAATGATTGGAGTTTTCATATCTCTACGTGTTCATCACTCACGTCTCAAAAATTATGAGGCCGCTTTTGAACGGCAGAATAGAGAATGAGTGAAAATGAAAGAGGATAGATGCCTCTCCCGGCTGTTTGAGAGCGTTTTCATACATATAATTCACGTGGGGTAACTTTCATGGGTAACTGTACCTGCGGCGGACGGAACCAACATCTGGAGACTGGTTGAGGAAGAGCCTGCGCTCTCTCCGAACAAGGTGACTCTGGAGGCGAGGAATGGGCTGGTATAGCTTGGTGGGGCCAGAGAGAGATTGGGAAAGACTTGGTGGAAATGAAAAAAAAGTGAAGTAGGGAGTGTAGGGGAAAGGAGGGGGAAGGTATCGTGCCCAACCCACAGCAGAGATAACCTGACATAATAAGCATGACTCAAAAAAATAAATATGTACCCCCTAGAACAATTGCATAATTTCAACGTTTTCCTCTATTCCCCTTAGAGGAACAGCTTATGGTTTTCCTTTTACAGTAAGAAAACTGCTCATAATGATTAGCCTCGTGTTTCCGAAGAGAACAATCGCGTAACCTACCGCGTTCGGTCTCCCCCGAAGGCGAGAATGTTGTCCTGCACCCACTGGAGGGCGAGCGTCTGGTCCTTGAGTCCCTGGTTGCCTGTGGCTGCCCCGTCCTCCGTTGACAGGAACCCTGGAACGGAAACCTAACGGTCATGGCGAGTCCTTCTCACCTGATTTTGAATTTTTCGCATTGGTAAACAAATGTAAGACTGCAGGGCCGGTTCTAGGTAGCTACAGGCAATACACATACAGCCACTGGGCCCATTAACCTGTATAGTCCCAAAATATTCAGCATTTTTAAAAATATTGTTATATAGATTATTTAGTAATTTTATATCTATTCATTCCACGGAAATACAGGAGGGCGTACCCATCCACTGTGGGTGGACAGGGGCAAGGATTGAAGACTGCCCATCCGTCTCCTTACACGCGGCAGCAGCAGCAGCTGGTAAATTGGCCCTCGTCACGGCACCCTCCAAACACGGACTGACTCCCACAATATTAGGCAGATATTGGACTCCCACCGAGCGAGGCGCGACTCACGAACGTTTGTGACGCGACGAGGCTCGATTACGAACTCATCATTTCCACAACTTGACACACGTTTAGTCTACTCTAGAGAGTATAGAGACTCTCGAACTCTCTTTGTGCGAATATTTGACATATAGATTCAAGATACCTAGGGAGTCTATGGCCCCGAAACTTATCTATGGATTTGTGTGCTTGGTACTCAGGTGACGCATTTTTGGGTGCGACTGAAACCTCACATCATCCCCCCAGACACCTGGTTAGGGCTCCAGAGCAATGGAAAAATAACGGTTAGACATTATGGAAGGTTGAGTGTAGGGATAGATGCAGTAATGAGCCTTACCGAAGACGTTCAAGCGGTACTGGATCACCACCACGACGATGCCGCGAGCCACCAATTCCTGAAAGCCTTTGAAGACCCCTGAGCTGCCTATGCTGTAGCCGCCGCCGTGAATGAACACCATGACGGGCAGTGCGGAGTCGATGGTGAGGGCGTACCGTAGTGTGTATATGGTGGAGCGTTAACACACACACACACACACACACACACACGCACAGTGAACTATTCATAAGTGGATGGATTTACGAACAATAAGGGCGCCTAAAGGGGGAATTAGAGGGGAAATTAGAGGTCTTACAAGCTCTCCAAAATTCTCATAGACATTACTTAGACTCCTCTTTTTTATATAAATCCTTGTTCCTTTCCCTTGGCATTCTCAGCTTTTCCTTCTGCCCTCAGCCTCCCAAAGAAAAATGACGGACCGGCCACTGTTGACCCATTAAGTCACGTGCGCAACCTACACAAGATGAGGAATTATGTGACGAACTGTGATGGGATACGGGACATGCGAACTTGGCCCATCTTATTGAAATAGAAACAAGAGGGAGGAGGGAAGAGAGGGACGATAAGGCAGACCTTTTCCATTGGTACCAAATATCTGTTTTGACAAGTTTTGGGGCGCTGGAAGAGTAGCTCATAACACAAAACACCGCCGCGTGCCTGACCTCGGGGGTGTAGACGTTGAGGTAGAGACAGTCCTCCTTGCCCACCACAGTCAACTGGTCACAGGGCGGCGGCAACGTGGAGGCGTCCAGCTCCCCTTCCCACGGCTCGGCAGGGAGGGGGTCCTGCAACACACATACACACACACACACACAAAAAAAAAAAAGTTATTAATTTGTTTACCTTAAGTTATTCTTTTAAATTTGGCCTACAGTGTATTCATCTGTCTTTTTTTTTAAGGGGGGGGCTGCCTCAAAATTAAAACATACATTCACTTATTCTTGAGATGTATAAATGAGGGTTAGGAATTTGTTTTAAGTTAGGGGATGTTAATAGAGAGAAGAACAATGGTTTAATGGAAGAGGTGCTGAAAGAAAATGGGGTTAGGGTTGTCGGGGGTGAGGTTTAAGAGGGCTACTCTAAAATTAATGGAAAATGGGGTCAGGGCTGCCTTAATTAACCGCATTTAGTTAACTCGTATATTTTCAGCCAATACCTTCAAAGTCATCTAAGGTGGCCTCCGGTGTGTATCGGTATATTTCTTCTGCAAACCTGATTTATGCTTGTTGGCTAAGTTGTTTACGCCATTTTATCAATTAGTGTTTGCTTTACCTTGCAGAGTCAGACTGTTTATACATACATTTACATTGATTGATTGATTGATTGATTGATAGTTTATTCTTGCAAGTAAAACAGCAAAGGAGAAGGGAGGAGCATGCCATCCCAACCCCCAGGCACATTAATTTTTTTTTTTTCACAGTAAAGTATTTGCCTTGAACCTAGGTGAGCCGGTGTTTATTTATACTTCTGCTTAACCTAGTGTATAGTTTTGTTCGTCTTTCGATTTTCATATTTTCACATTTCAGAATTTACCTTGAGCTCGAATGAGGCAGCGTTCATATTTCGACATTCCTTTTAAAGTCCAAGTTGAAGAAATCGACTCATGATACTATTTTTCTATTTTTCCATTTTCTATTTTCATTCCTCAGTTGACTTTTTTTCTTCTTAGGGAGTTGACTTTTACACGAGGTCGACTTAATGACTCTCTACGGATATAGGACCTGGCGTTGTAGCGGTATTTTTCCCCCCACAGTGTAGTCTACCTTGAATCTGAGTGAGCCAGTGGGCGGCGTGGCGAAGGGGATGCTCAGGAACTCGAGGTACGTGATGTTGTGCTCCGTGGTGTTGAGGCCCCGCACCAGCCCGCCGCTCACCGTCACCAGCGGCCGATCCTCCTCCGCCACGCCCAGCGCCGCCGCCACCACCGCCGCCACTACAGCCACCCCCGCCGTGATCCTCATTGTTGGTCTGAAATACCTGAACACAAGGAGGATGGATTGGTTTGTGTGAGTATGATCATTTATTTGTTTATTTTTTTCCATTCTCTACTGTCCTCTTCCTTCTAGTATTCAAATCGTGACTGTATTCAATATTTTTTTTATTAGTTTGGTTGCCCGTTCAAATGATCAGTCTTTCGTTTAATCGAGCAAAGATGTCCTTGACTGAATAGGTTGAGAAGAGGTACAGTAAGGAAGACATCAACTTCGGACACCACTAGTCCAGAGATCAAAGGTTGTAGTCTTACTTCGTGGCGAGTGTTGGGGAAGGACAAGGTGTACGGGAGGAGCGACGGTCTGTCGGCCTCACCCTCAGTGCCTAGCGTCCCATCCTTCAGTGGCTTCATATATATATATATATATATATATATATATATATATATATATATATATATATATATATACACACACACACACACACACACACACACACACACACACACACACACACACAGAAGCACCCCCCCCCCCCCCCCATAAGCACCCTTTCCCTTTCCCCCACACGCTCCGTAGCTCATTGGTTAAAAGCTCTGCACTCCCAGGCTTTGCAACCTAGCAGGCTGAGGTTCTAGCCCGCTTAGGCCAGAATTAATTCCGCTGACAGGGTGCGGTTGCTGTTGAGCAGGGGGGTGGTGTGTGGTGTGTGGAGGCTCCGGCAGTACCCAGAGATTGACTATGAGGAGCTTGCTCGGGTAGGGAGGGTACTTGCTGGCGATGACGAGCCCAGCTCGTGATTAGGCCGTGGATGAATCAGAAACACACACACACACACACACACACACACGCACAGCACGCACACACAATCTTATCGCGCCCTTCAGCTGTAGTCTCCCAACCTCAAGGTCGTTAAACGTAAACAAATTTAATGTGTTTTTTCCTCTTTGGTGTGGGCGAAAGGTTCTCTCTCTCTCTGTCTATCTATCTATCTATCTATCTATCTCTTTGATGATACTGCTTTGATGCTTCGAACGTTAGCTAATGAAGCAGTTCTTCGATAACTGATTTTTTTAAACCTTTTCCTCACACAACTCAAAACAAAACAGATTATTACAATGTGTAGTCATATTACTTAACCCAGTAACAACGTATGTTTAATCAGCAGCTCCTCATTACTAAGAAATCAGTTCCTACAGTGAAGTTTCCCTCTTCTCTCTTAAAACAGAAAACACACAAAGAGATGGATGGCGTGACCCCCGGCCTGCTTGGTGGCTGGTGTGGCTTCGTGCCAAGTTCATGGGGGTTAGTTTAAGCGAGGGGGGGGGGGGGCGGTAAATAACGAGTACTCATGAAAATAAGTCAGACTTTTAAACGTTGTATTAGTTTTCATTGATATTGTGGTTGGTTTGTCTTTTTGGCCTGTTTTTCAAGTACGTAATTAATTGATTTTGTTGATTTTTGTATATCACTTTTTTTATGACTGAGTTTGTAATACGTCGACTTAATTCTGAAAACCTGTAATATCTCGACTTAAATCTGTGAACATTCGAGACCACTAACTAACATCGTCCCAAAATTGTAATTCGAAAGCTAAACTTGCCATAACTGTTGATAAACACTAATATGACGTTCAAAAAATGTGGCGACAGATTCCACGAGTGCCAGCTGGACGGAGTGGTAGTTAAAGGCAGATATAACCCATGTCTCTAAGAACGTCGTTATGTGCAGTTTCAGATAAGTTGCTTGGAAGATATGTTATACTAAAGTTGTTTCCTCGAAATTTAAGTTCTGATTATAAATTGCCTGATTAAGTTGTCTGAAATCTAGATTATCCGAAAATAATTTGCCTCAAACTAATTTCATGGAAATATGTCTGTATATCAAGTTGCCCGAAGAGTCCGTTCTTGGAGCTTGGGCTGGCGAGGCTTTGCGACACATTGATGTTTTGCTTCGGAGTCATGTCATCATGGTTGGGGTGATGTCTGCTTTCTTGAACCCTTTTGATGGATGAATCCATATGTTTTTGTGCTTTATTCTTCCGCGATAAGAAAGGCTAAAGTGCACGCCAGTGGTATTTGACTAACTTGAAAATTCACAGCCAAATCTAGGAGTGTCATCTTGCGTTGCGATTTTGTGTTTTCTCTCGCAAACATGTGTAGTTGCAGCTGGACGAAGATATCGGCCACCCACACAGATAAGCCGGGCGGGGCGGGGCGGGGCGGGGCGTTGAGGTTAGGGTGCGGCGGCATGTCGCCTCCCAAGCCGTTTGGCGGTAATCAGTGCTTGCTCCTCCGACTCCATGACCTTCCCTACCTCTCTCTGTGCGCAGAGATACTGAAAGCCGGGGGTGAAGTCATGATCCTTGGGTTGTATGCGGTGCTGTCTGCTGTGTGGCAGTCCGGTACCATTCATTCCCCTTGACTGGAAAAGGAGTTTGGTTGTCCCTATTTGGAAAGGGAAAGGAGACCGACAGGACTCCAACAATTACCGTGTTATTACAAAACTCAGTGTGCCAGGCAACTGCTCGCTCATCTGCAGATGATGCGAATTCGGTCTCTTCTGCTAACGTTTCAGACACCTGAGTAGTCCGGGTTCACACCCGGCAAGTCAACAATTAACCGGATCCTCGCACTTCGAGTCCTTGTGTAACGCCGACCCAAGTTTCGACAGGGGCTACTCGCAGTCTGTCGATCTCAAGAAGGCTTTTGACTCAGTGCATCGTGAGGCGCTCTGAGACATTCTGTGGATCTGTGGTATTCATGCAAGGATTGCTGACCTTAAATCTTGGACTGAAAGTGCAAAGAAGCGTGGGGAAGGCGTTTCCGACTTCTTCCCTATTAATTCAGGAGTGAGGCAAGGGTGCGTCCTTGCTCCATCACTTTCAACACTTGCATGGACTTGGTATTAGACAAAGTTGTTGATCAAAGTCGTTGCAGCTCAACTCCTCAATATTATCCAGCGTCTTTGCCCAGGCAAATCCACTCCTCGATCTCGGGCGCTCTCCAGTGCACTCGTTTACAAAATCTTGTAACACGTCCAGTCCGTGAGACTGACGTTTATGAGACTGTGAAATATCCATTATGAGTCTAAAGCCCTGTGGGAGAGATCACATCCAATAATATTGGCCATATGGGCGACAGCTTCCCTCATCAGCAACGATGTCTGGACCTTTGATGACTGTGAGGTGAACGATTGTTTCAGCCCTTGTAGCATAATCTCTCACAATAATCTCCATAGACAGTACAAAGGGAGGGCAGTTATTATAGCAAAACACACACACTGCATATCTGGCATAAACCTGACCAACGAGATTGTTTCCTTCAAAAGAAGACAGACTTTGTTAGCACACCTCTTCTGCTCAGCGGGCCTGCAGGGAATTTATTAACTTTGTATCCCCTCTCCGGCCTGTTACTACAGCAGCAAGGCATTGCTACATTAAAAAGCATCCGTGTCCGCTCCAAAAATAGGAAAAATTATGTTTTTGATACCTCAGTGCAGAGTTGGCGCGGTGCTCGAGGGGCCAATAATGGCGTCCAGCAGTCTTATATACACAGGGCCGCCTATGTCGGTACTCTCTCTATCAAGGGACTCTACCCCCCGCTACTGATCACTCTACTCTGGATCTCTACTGCCAGGCCTTTTCGTCTCATAGACTCCCATTATGTCCAACTTCAGCATTCTGAACTCATTTGATAGATAGCGTAGTCGGTGATCCCCCGAGAGGCACAGGACGCTCCAGGACCCACACGCACTCCGAACGTAAACCCTAGGCCTGGTTCTGCGGGCGGGCGCTGCTCCTGCACCTCCCTGGCCACCCCCGAAACAAAAAGTGGCTAATTTCACCAGTAGAATAGTCATACAATTATTATAGTTCCAGCCTTCATCCTAAGATGCTGTTTCTTGACCAACAGAGTGATCAAATCCTTGGGAGTCAAGATCCATGACCAGCTCGTGCATAATTGAAACAGGAGAGTGTCAATAATAAGTTAAGGGATCCCTGTGATTCATCTTTTCTTATTATTGACTTTACACTCCTTATTAGTGAACAAGAGGCAATTGGTAATATCCTGTGTATGAAAGGGGATGACTTGATACTTTGCAGTCACCTGATACATGTTAAGATGGAATCTAATCAGGCCTTTTTACTAGACTAAGTAGAAGAGAGAAAACACACAAGTGAAAGGCTTTTGATTTATTGAAAAGGTTTATTATAAGAGATATGAAAATGAGACACGAATCTAATTATCATTCAGATTGGATGAGCCAAATTGATGTTTCAGAGGACAGCAACATGTATTCCTTTAATGGTCAAGGAGGCTGTTGATCCTGAGAGGCAGCGACTCCCAGAAGGCTCGCGCCTCCGCCCGCTGGTCAGTCTCCATGAAGGGCTCAGGCAGGATCTTGAGGTGTGACAACATTGTTGGCTCTGTCATCTCCCACGTGAAGCCCAGGGAATCGTCTGGCGTGGGGTTCCTGAGGGAGGGGTTCAAAATTCACCGTTAAAAATGTAGGAATAAAAATAAATTACTTTAGACATTATGTATTCACCTCTTGAAATACTTTTTTGTTTATAAGATAGGAAGAGAAACAGAGAATGCTTACCCATATTTAGCAAAGTTGGTCCACATGGAAGTAAAGTAGTGGCCAAGCATCTGGTCCTCGGTTGTGTTCAGGTTACCATATCTTGGGTACATGTAGTACTGAATCTCATCAGTGTGTGAAACATCTGAAGTAACAGCAGGAGAGGTAGATAAGATGTTAGAATTTTAGTTCTCCTCATTGATATGTTTGTCTCACAGATCTCACTTGCAGCTCCTGTAGTTTCTTCAATTATAGCAAAAGATGGAGATGGGAAGGAAGTGGCCTGTGGTCCTGTTTAACGGCAACTCTGCCTTCTTGTCTTTGAACTTGTGTTTAGATGGATGACCCTTGTATGAAGTAAACCCATGCCAAAGTGGGCTAACAGATTCACAACCTATAAGGTAATCTCAGTGACCAGAGTAAGTATCACAGGAGGATGAAATTCTCAGTAAAACCCGTGATTTCCTGAATATTAGATGCCACAGTCCAAAGTAATCCAGCTGTGAGAAATGGAGAAAAAAGAAGAAAAGACTTACATTTGAGTGCTTGTGGCAAGTCCAGCCCAGTAAGCAGGTATCCATTAACGAGACTGTATTCCCCGCGGTGGTGCAGCTCGTAGGTGTACACCACGTTTCTGCTGCTCATCACCTGTGCTGTCCAGTCGTGGGGGACTATGAACAGACCTTCTGAGTACATCTGTGCAAGGAACAGCCAATTCTAAATTGGAAGTATAAGCATAAGCATTAATCATCCGAATCCATTCCACTCTGGACGATTCGGGACATATTCCTCCTACTCATCCTCCTCTGGCTCCACTATGCCTATTATTAAAATTCTTAAGAACGATGTTTTCTATGCCCTCTCTGGCCTAAATCCTCAGGTTTATGGACCTGATGGAATGATTACTATTGTCCTTAAACAATGTGCTTCCCTGCTGACATAATGCCCGGTCAAACTTTTTCGTCTCCGACTTTCAATATATACCTTTCCTTCCTGCTGGAAATACGCCTACATACAGCCTGTGTCTAAGAAGGGTGACCGTTCCAATCCCCCAAATTACCGTCTCATAGCTATACTTTCTTGTCTTTCTAAAGCTTTTGAATCTATCCATAACAGGAAGGTTCTTCTTATCAATCTAACCTTTCTGATCACCTAATGGGTTTCACAAGGGGCGTTCTACTGATGATCTTCTTGCCTTCCTAACTGGCTCCTTGTCATCCTCTCTTAACCGTTTCGGTGAAACTGTTACCTTGCACGTAGGTCCACAAGTCAGGGTGGAGGGCTCTTCGTCTCAACTCCCTTCCTCTTACTGACAGTCTGCTATCTCTTAAATCCCGCCGCAATGTTGTATCTTTTTATCTTCTATCGATATTTTAATGCTAACTGCTCTTCTGAACTTGCTAACTGCATGTTTTACCCTTTCCCGATGCTCCGCTTCACACGACCTTCTACTCTAGCTCATCCCTATGTTATACAAATCCCTTATGCAAGACCTAACTGGCATCTTCATTCTTTCATCCCTTTCGCTGGTAAACTCTGGAACAGCCTTTCTCCGTCTTTATTTCCTTTGCTTACGTTTTGAATATTTTGAAGAGGAGAGTATCAAGACACCTCTCCTTCCAAAATTGACCTCTGCGAGCTTCTCATTCTCATTCTCTTATTAGAGCAGCGCCCAGCGGGCTTTTTTTTTTTTCCCTTCAGCTGCTCCCCTTGCTGTAAAAAAAAAATCACAGAAGACGAAATTCCCAGTAATTTTTATCCTTCTGCTGTAACCCGCAGCAACACAGTTATGAAAGCAACTAAAGCAGGTGACATTCGCGATCAGGGGAAGGATTGTCGCCGCCTGTCACCAGATATGTATTACTCTTTCTGTTGCTTAAAACTTCTAGCATTTCGTGGCCTTTACACTTATAGTATGTCAAGTCACCCGAGTCATGTTGTCGACATTCTCCTCGGTGAGGTCAAGACCTCCAAGGTAGTGATTGTAGACGGTAAGGGTTGTGTTGATGGGGTCCTCGTCAGGGTGCAGGTGGAGGCTCGCTGGCCCACAGACGCTGAAGTTTCCGAGGAGATCGTCGATGTAGGCGGGGCGGGCAAACAGATCTGGGGGGGACGAGTAAAGCTATGTATACACTGAGGTTACGTAACGTACGTAACAGAAACATGTTGCAGTAACAAGGTTATGCGAGGTTACTGCAGTTTACAGAACTCTGTTAGGAACATACTGGAACCAACCCACAGACCACACTGGTGTGTGATGTTACAGAACAGTTAACGTGAAAATGTCGAAGGAGAAGGCGGTGTTAGCTAGTGCGTGCTACGTCGTATGAACATTCGATATCTGGGGCCAGGTTATGGAACATGTCACGTGTTATCGCACATTCACTGTTAGCTGCTGTGGATGGTTACAGAACACCGGAACTGTTTCGAAACATGCCATACCATGTTACTGTCACCGTGTTCTGTTACCAAAAGTTGCGTAACTTTCGCCTGTGTATTCGTACCTTAATGGTCGAGGGAGTGTTGGTTAATAGAACAAATCGGCTGGTGGCAAAGTTATAGAGCTCGGGAGTGGGGAGTGAGTGAGAGGTGCCCCACTTACCAACAGTCTCCATGGCCATCTCGTCCCTGTTGATTCCCATGATGGTGGGGACGTGGTGATAACGGCCCTCCTGCAGCAGTGTGGCGGGCTCGTCCGGCAGGTACTCCCCGTCCACACGCGGTCCCATGTAGAAGGGCTGCAGCTTCCAGTCCTTAAGGGTAAAGGCGAGGAAAGGGCTGTTGCCTTAAGGGCTACAGGCTCCAGTCATGATAAGGGGAATGAAGGGAGAATGGCAGTGTTGATGGGTGCGGGTTCTTTAAGGGAAGGAGAAAGGGAAAAACGATAATTTGTAGAGCTGCAGGGCCCTCATGGGGTGAAGGGTAGCGTGTTAAATCTTGTTAGTTGACAGTTGATGTGAAGAATGAAAACTTACTCTTTTTAAGGGGACGGGAAGGTGAAAGATAGTGAATTTGTGAATTTCCCTAAATTAAGATAAATAAATATAATGAGACTTACATAGGTTGACTTGTAGTAGCTGTCGAGAAGGTGAGCCTGAATACCTTGGAGGCAGGTCACGAGGTCATCAGTGGGCAGCGTGGGACAGTTGAACCTGCGGCAACAGAACGCACTGATTACGAAGGGCTAAGGAAGAGACGGTACTTTTGAATGACAAGGAACTAACCGCCGTCAGTGTGAAATACGTATACCTGCCAAGCTTGTCACGTTTGCTGTTGACCGTCGTTGTTGATTTGTGTGTGCTTATAGCTTTAGTACCGTTTCGACTGACTGTGTTGCTGTATATACTGACGTGTTTTGAAGGGTAGTGCAGCTAATAGAACGCCAACGCTCATTAATGTAGTTCTATCTTCAATGAGGTGAATGCGAGTCGAGTCGTTCCTGATCACGAGACAAGCTGGCGAGTGCACTCCTCCAGCAAGCCAGACACTTTATACACTTGCTGCTGCGTCCCTCAACAGCATAGCCACCCTCAGCAGTACAGAGGCCAACTTACCTTTCGGCAACTTCCTGGGCTTTTTCGAGGAACTGTCTGCCCAACGCCCATTGGTCCAGCGCCGCGCCACTCTCCATGATGGCGCCGCTGAACAGTCCTGCAATGACGCCATCAAAGCTTTATTCCTCGTCCACGTCCTTGCCTCCTCAGACTTACACTCGTCATCCATCTGATGGCTTTTGTTTATTATATTTTTATCCACGAGGGAAACTTGCCCAAAATTTAATTCCAAAGTATATTGTGTCTTGAGTCACTACTGTAAAGTGACGAGACAAAAAGGGAGACAGCTGACGCTAACTCATTCGAAAGGACTTTATCACTGAATTTTTGTCTGGGACGTGAAGATAATACAGTCATTTAGTAGAGGTGAGGCGGCCCATGAACGAGGCCGAGTGAACAGGGTGGGATACGACACGGGTGAGGAGTTAGTTCTCTAATTATGAGCGATATAAGAGATAATGATTCATACTTCTACATACTCACCACGCACATGCGCCTCAAAAAATTATGAGACGCCGCTTGTGAACGGCAGAATAGAGAACAGGTGAAAATGAAAGAGGATAGATGCCTCTTGCAGCTGAAAATATTGCATGTTTGAGACCGTTTTCGTACATTTATAATTCATGCTTTAGGGGTAACTTTCATGGGTGACTGTACCTGCGGCGGAGGGAACCATCATCTGCAGGTTGACTGAGGCAGCCCCTGCGCTCTCTCCGAACAAGGTGACCCTGTATATGAGGCATAGGAAGCAGATGAGCAGCGGCACATGGTGGAAAAAAAAGGTGAATTAGAGAGTGTAGGGGAGAACAGTGTAGGGGTAGGTTACCGTGCCCTCACCCACACCAGAATAAAACTGACCAATAGACATGACACAAAAGCCTAATTTTGGGTCCCCTCTCCAGCTAGTGCACTTGCTTGTGACAGAGGACTCGGTCGCGCTCTAGAGGCAACTCTGGGTAAAACCGGTACCCTTGTGCCACATCTGGATAGAATGGATCCAGGCTGCACTAGAACTTTTGAACCAAGTGAAGCAGGGAAGAATACGGCTGGCAGCCCAGCGCCTCCCCACTATCCTTCCTTGCACAGCAACCCTCTCGTCAACAACATGCCCTCTAGCGATTCCACGAGAAGTACAGCATCATCAGCAAAAAACAAGGTCAGTGACCTTGATGTCGCCAACAGATGCCCCGCAACGACTTTGATTAACAACTTTGCCCAATACCCAGTCAATGAAAGTGCTGAAAAGTGATGGAGCAAGGACGCACCCCTGCCTCACTCCTGGATTAACAGGGAAGAAGCCGGAAACGCCTCCCCCACACTTCACAGCACTCTCAGTTCCAGGGAAATGGCCAGTCATCAGGACAATAATCCTTGCAGGAATCCCACGGATCTGTAGAATGTCCCAGAGTGCCTCACGATGCACTGAGTCAAAAGCCTTCCTGAAATCGACATAGGTTGTGAGTAGCCACTGTCCCCTGGCCGTTGTAACCAAGTCCAGAATCCTTGCACGTAACCTACCGCGTCGGGTCCCCCCCGAAGGCAGCAATGTTGTCCTGCACCCACTGGAGGGCGAGCGTCTGGTCCTTGAGGCCTTGGTTACCTGGGGCTTCCGCGTCCTCCGTTGACAGGAACCCTGGAAGGGAATCTTAACGGTCATGGCGAGTCCTTCTGACCTGATTTTGATTTTTTCGCATTGGTAAACATATGTAAGATTGCTGGGCTGGTTCTAGCCAGCTACAGGAAATGCACATACAGCCACTTGGCTGACAAAGTCCGGCACAATTCTTTGCGACGAGAGTGAATTTTTTTCCTATAAGATAGCCCGCAAATATAGTAACAAGTCTTACCGAACAGGCCCAAGCGGTACTGGATCACCACCACGACCACCCCGCGAGCCACAAACTCCTGGTAGCCTTGGAAGAGTTTGGAGCCGCCGGTGAAGTAGGCGCCGCCGTGAATGTACACCATGACGGGCATTAGGTAGTCGATGGTGAGGGCGTCCTGCGGTGTGTACATGGTGGAGCGTTAACACACACACACACACACACACACACTGTACGATTGATGATTTATTTTTTATTTTTTACGTTGCCTATGGCGCCGATCTCTCATGGTGGGACCCGATGGTCGGCCCCAGACTGTTATGGCGCAGGCAAGTGTTTATAGTGGCGCCAACTTGCTTGGCTCATGCTGATCTCCGGAGCTCATCTTTGATCCTCTCTTTAGAGAGAGAATCTAGAGTCTGGGTTGATAGGTGGTCGTGAGGACAGCTTGTGGGTCGTCTTAGGCCACTCGGCGGGTACTGAAAAAATCTCAGCTTGTGTCTCGTCCTCCTGGACGCCGCGCCCGCACGCTAACCACTCAGCCACCGCTGAGCAACAATAAGGGCGCCAAAGGGGAATTTGAGACCTTTTAGGCACATAGTCACCTCATTTTTTAAAATTATTATTCCTTTCCAGTGGTCTCCAAATTTTTCCTTTCAGTATGAGGGGCACATTATATATATATATATATATATATATATATATATATATATATATATATATATATATATATATATATATATATATATATATATATATATATATATATATATATATATATATATATATATATATATGCCGTATTATTGCGGGCCACAGGAAAAAATAAAGAAGCGTCAGTTTCTCAATATAATGAACTCAAACTTAAGTGAAACAAATGTAAGGTACTCGAAACAAAACCTTTTGACATTAATCAGCGTAAACCAAAATTATTCCTGCCTTCATTTTTATGGAACCAGATTAATGTGAAGGATGATACTTTTTTTTTTTTAAATTTCATTGAAGTTACATTCAAATGTTCATCAGATAAATTTGCTCGATAGTTAGACTTGACATGTTTCATTTTGGAAAATGTTTGTTCAAACAGGTTTGTTGTGACAAAAATGGACACAAAAGTGCAAGCAAGTTGTTTCAGATTTGGAAACTGCTTTGGCTTCCTAAATTTATTAAAATCATTAAGATTTCCTCCTTTATACTTGTCTTTGAATCTGTCATCTGCCTGGAGGTCAATAATTTCCATTTGAAACTGATTTGGAAGATTTTAAAACTTGCAGTCAAATGGATTTTGAAAGAGCATGATTTCATTTGCAGTGGCATCAAGGTCAGAAAATCTCATGTCTCAAATATTTGATTTGTAAATAAGGAAGGAAATTCGACTTCACTTTCACAACATGGAAAATGAGCTGCGGGCTGGATGAAATCATAATTATGGCGGGCCGGATGTGTCCCCCGGGCCATAGTTTAGAGATCCCTGTTCCTTCTTCTTGGCATTCTCAGCTTCCCCTCCTACCCTAAGCCTCCCAAGGAAAAAATGTTGAACCAGCCACTGCTGACCGACCTTAATTATATATACAAAAAGTATACACAGTCAAAGATTTATATGAGAGAGTGTGATGAAATACAGGACATGTGAACTTGATTCAATCTAATTCAAATAGAAACACGAGAAGGGAAGAAAGAGAGACAGGGAGGATAGGGCAGACCTTGCCCATTGGTGCTAAATCTCTGTTTTGACCAGCTTGGGGTGTTGTAAGTGTATCCTATAACAAAACACCGTCGCGTGCCTGACCTCGGGGGTGTAGACGTTGAGGTAGAGACAGTCCTCTTCGCCCACCACAGTCAACTGGTCGCAAACTGGCGGCAGAGTGGAGGCGTCCAGCTCCCCTTCCCACGGCTCGGCAGGGAGGGGGTCCTGCAACACACACACACACACACACACACACACACACACACACACACACACGTTATAAATTT
Source organism: Eriocheir sinensis (assembly GCF_024679095.1). Classification (NCBI taxonomy): domain Eukaryota; kingdom Metazoa; phylum Arthropoda; class Malacostraca; order Decapoda; family Varunidae; genus Eriocheir; species Eriocheir sinensis. The sequence continues at coordinate 11,691,184 of NC_066560.1, forward strand.
GTTTACATGAAGTTTTCCTTTTAGACGCAAAATGTGACCTACGGAGTTTGTTTATTTTTTTAACCAAATTTATCTTTTTTTTATTATTATTATTATTTTTTTTTTTTTGCATCTTATATGATACGCTCTAAGACATCTAAGTGGCCCACGGTGCGTCTATCTGCATATTTCTTTAAACTTGACTCAGCCTTGTTGTTTACGCCATTCTCACATTTTTTTCAGGTACTGTTTGCCTTGAAGCTGAGGGAGCCAGTGTTCATTTTACGTCCTCTCACCCTAGTGAAGTTTTATTCATCTTTTCATTTCAGAATTTATCTTCAACTCGAATGAGGCAGCGTTTGTATTTTGTTTAGGGAATCGACTCTGATGTTCATACTACTTTTCTAGGATGTTATATTAATTTTTCAGTCGATCGTGTCGTACTCGTTGGGAGGGGATTGAATTTTACATGAGGTCGACTTAATGAATTTATATGGAATCTGACCTGCTGGTGTAGTGTTTTTATTATTTTTCCCCCCACAGTGTAGTTTACCTTGAATCTGAGTGAGCCAGTGGGCGGCGTGGCGAAGGGGATGCTCAGGAACTCGAGGTACGTGATGTTGTGCTCCGTGGTGTTGAGGCCCCGCACCAGCCCGCCGCTCACCGTCACCAACGGCCGATCCTCCTCCGCCACGCCCAGCGCCGCCGCCACCACCGCCGCCACTACAGCCACCCCCGCCGTGATCCTCATTGTTGGCCTGAAATACCTGAACACAAGGAGGATGGATTGGTTTGTGTGAGTATGATCATTTATTTGTTTTCCATCTCCATTCTCTCCTGTCCTCTTCCCCCTCCCCCTCCCCCTCCTCCTCCTCCTCCTCCTCCTCCTTCTCTTTTCCCTCCTTTTATTAAATACTGAATAATTTTCTCTAGTATTTAAATTGTGACTATATTTAGTATAAAATATTATCATTTCCTTGATTATCCGTTCAAACATCAATGCTTCAGTTTAATCGAGCACAGGGGCAGGGAAGAGGTACGGTGAGAAAAATAAATCTGTAGACCACACTCTAACAGTCTAGTGATGACTTACTTGGTGGCGAGGAGTGTTGGTGCCCCTTAGAGTCGGCTCCACCAAGATCCTGAGGTCTACAGCAGGCACACGTGGAGCGAAGGTCTGTTCGCGTCACCTTTAATATCTGGCGTCCCACCCTTCACTACCTTCATATATATACACACACACACACACACACACACACACACACACACACACACACACACATTCAATGCTATCGCCCCCGTCAGCTGCACAGTCTCCCGTGCTGTTTAGTAACCCTTCATAACCTATAAGAACATAAGAACGTAAGGAGTCTGCAAGAGGCCGATTGACCTATATAAGGCAGCTCCTGTAAGTCTAAACCCACCTAACGAGTCATAGATTTTATGTATATATATATATATATATATATATATATATATATATATATATATATATATATATATTTTTTTTTAGGTGCTGTATATAGCGCCGGTAAGCTCCCTTGAGGAGCATCTTGGAAGACCTCAGCCCGTTAGGCGAATTTTATCTACAGTGGCTGCCATGATAATGTATAACTCTTGCTTGGCCCAAGCTGCCCCCGACGCTCCACTTGACAGAAGTCCTTAAAGTTAGGGTTGATTGAAGACGGCGATGGTCGAAAAGTGTCAGTGTGTTTCAGTGGGACTCGATCCTAGATCCTCGGCCTCACCACGCCCGCACGCCGACCACTCGGTCTCTCTCTCTCTCATGAAGGGTTTGTTAAAGCCCATTGATGCTTCGAACGTCGGTTAACAAGACTACACCGATAATGGATTTTTTTTCTCAACTCGGAACAAATATATTGTTATGTCGTCTTATTCTTAGCTATATGTTTTGTATTGAATAACAACGTATCTTTAATCTGTAGCTCCTCATAACCCCCCCCCCCTAGAAAAAAGTTTCCACATTGAAGTTCCCGTTTTCTATCAACATCAGAAAACGCACGAAGAGGTGTATGGCGTGACCCGCGATCCAATGTCTATATAGTAACATGTCGGGACACTCCTTTGTCTATATAGTAACATGTCGGGACACTCCTTTGTCTATATAGTAACATGTAAGGACACTCCTTTGTCTATATAGTAACATGTCGGGACACTCCTTTGTCTATATAGTAACATGTCGGGACACTCCTTTGTCTATATAGTAACATGTCGGGACACTCCTTTGTCTATATAGTAACATGTCGGGACACTCCTTTGTCTATATAGTAACATGTCGGGACACTCCTTTGAATAAAGCCGTCCCTTCCCGCGCATGACGTACACTGGGGTACACTGAGCTGAGAGCTCAGTTGCTCTGAGGTCACGGTCATGTGTGGCGTTGCGGTCGTGTCCGCTCGCCATCGCGATACTTTTCCCCATCGACGCCATGCCCAACACTTGTGCAGTTTTATATACATATATATATATATATATATATATATATATATATATATATATATATATATATATCTATATATATATATATATATATATATAATATGCAAAATTACAGATTTACGATGACAGTGATGTCACTAAATATAGCCTGTCTGGTGCAACATCAGATAATATCATCTGCTGTAATCAGGGGCGATGCTAGACGTTGTAGACAAAGGGGAGGGGTCCGTGGGTTTGCTCCCCTGGGAAAAAAAAATAAAAACAACCCCATAGATAGTGACTTCTGGGGACTTAAGGGACGATGTTAATTTATGATACGTACTACACTAGAATCAAGTTACTGTATAATGAATTAATTAAAAAAAAATATATAGTATATATCTTAACACTTTAAAACTTTAAAAAAGATGGGAGCATATGTTACCGGGCTACCAGTGAAGGCGAAATCCGTGCCAATCGCAGCGGACGGGTTAAGGTTGGGGTGATTAAAGCCGCATTACGATGGATTACGACCCTGCGGCACCACCACCGACGATAACGCTCTCGAGTGCATGTGCAATTACGTTTAGGGATTACGTTAAGACAACACGCGCGGCAGAGTGGTTCCTGTTAAAAGCGTGCGTCCCTGAAGAGTGTGTTGAATATCTTGCCAGTGTGTGTTTCGTATTATTTGCCTTCCAGTCCTGTTTAACCCAGTAGCAGCGACGGGCCAAATTTGTGGCTTTACCGTGTACCAGCGACGGGCCTTTTTTTTTTTTGTCATGATAAAGACCCCCCAAAATAGATGATGCATAAACTGATCACTAATGTTTTGATATATATTATGAAATGGTTTATGTGAGTGATGATTTTTTCTCATTAATTCGCTTAGAGGGGCTCCTAAGAAACATGATCGCCGCAGCTACCAGGTAAACGATGATTTCTGCGCTGTTGGGTAACCACTGTGAGCGTAAGATGTCAGTTTAGTAATGTTCGGTTAGGGATTTGATGGCCTCGATTTTCCATTGTTTCTTCTTGTTCCCGCCACCCTCACTCCGTCAGCTTGTATTCACTTGCCATTACGAACTCTTGGTCTGTACTGTTTAGTGAAGTCAGAAGAAAGTTTGTGTTTGTCGTTCTCGCAAACTACAGATAAAAAAAATGCATGCTCTCTTTTTGGCTATTCGGTTATACAGGTCCTCTAAGTTAACTTCCATCGCGCGGTCTTCACTTCTCTTACTTTTTCTCCTCCCTGTGTCTCTCCTTCCTCCTGGTGCCCTCTCCATCCTTTCTCTTCCTCTCTTCCTTAATTCTATCTCCCCTTTTTCCCTTTCCTACGCACACTCCATGTCGTCTTTCATCCTCCCACCAAAGATAAACGTTATAGTCCATTCTGCTTCGGGAATTAGTGAATGGTCAGAAATATCCATCTTCCGTATCGGTAACTCCATAACTTAATTTTTTTCAAGTTTGGATTTCTGTTCCTTTTATATATATTTTTTTTTACAACAAAGGAGACAGCTCAAGGGCACAAAAAAAGGAAACAATGATAAATAAAAAGGCCCGCTACTCGCTGCTCCTAAAAAGAATCAAAAGAGGTGGCCGAAATTATGAAAGTTCGCGTTTTCTAAGAGCCTTGTGTGCTCCCGACAAGAAAAAAAAAAGTAAAATCCACGTCACTCGAATTTTACTTTTTAGTTTAGTGACGTCTGTATTTCTGAACCGTTTTGATGTATGAAGCCACGTTCTTTGATGTTTTTTTCGTCCACGGCAAGAAAATAAAGAAAATAAAGAAAAGAAAGGCTAAACTGCACGCTAGCGGTATTTGACTAACTTGAAAATCACCAGTCAAATCTGGGAGTGTCATCATGAGTTTGGTATTCTGCGTTCCACGTCCCCCAAAAGCATGTGTAGTTACAGCTGGCATAAGGCATCGTCATCCACACAGATAAGCCAGGGGGTGCGTGGCGGCGGCGGCGGCTGTGCTTGCGACTCTGTTTTGTGTTTCAAGTGAATTAATTGACGACTCCGCCGCCTTCCAACCTGTTCGGCGGTAATCAATGTTTGCTCCCCGACCCCGTGACCTTCCCTGCCTCTCCCTGTGCCGGGGAGAACGACGATATGGTCTATTTTTCACGCAATAATTACTACCTTCGGTCTAGCCGGCCACGCGATCCTCCACTTGTAGAATTGCCGGTCTTTTGGGCCGTGAGGGGTGTGAGTCTGTGCCATACGCTGTTTGTTCCATGAGGGAGTCCTCGGTGTTTTTGCTTACGCTCTCTGTTCGAGGGGTATGATGGAAGGCTTTGTGGTCATGTCTACATATATTTAACCCTTGTTCAGTGGGTGTGTTCATCAACATTACCATTAATATTCATGTGTTTTATTGAAGAAGTGATACACGGATGATGTGTAGTTCTTGTTTATATATAAAATGGAACAAGAACGTTTAGAACAAGGAACTAAAAAAAAATAAGCGTTTTTTTTATTATGGTGATGCACATTTCTGGCGAGTAATGTGATTGCTTAACAGTGATAAGGTTCGGCGCCTTTGAGAAAACTTACATTATTGATGGTAAAATCACGATGATACTGCAACTATTAATGATGATAACGATGATGATGATGATGATGATGATGATGATGATGATGATAATAATAATAATAATAATAATAATAATAATAATAATAATAATAATAAGAAGAAGAAGAAGAAGAAGAGAAGAAGAAGCAGAAGAAAAAAAGAAGAAGCAGAAGAAGAAAAGAAGAAGAAGAAGTAAAGGAAGAAGAAGAAGTAGTAAAGGAAGAAGAAGAAGTAAAGGAAGAAGAAAATGAAGTAAAGGAAGAAGAAGTAAATGAAGAAGAAGAAGAAGTAAAGGAAGAAAAGAAGAAGAAGAAGAAGAAGACGGAAAAAGCAGCGTCTGGAGCCGAGCACGCCTTCATGTCAGACTCCGAACTGATGTAGTGGTGTCGGTGGTGCAGGCCGGTGGCGGGGCGTCAAGCGAGCCATTCAGCGTCACAGTATACCATTCCAGGGACGACCGAAAACAGTTCTCCGTTGTGGTAAAAAGGAAAATCAATATCGAAATGTCTTTGCGAGCTCTGGTGGGTCAAGCGAGATAGATGTCACGAACAGAGCATAGAGAAAGAAAGGGTTGGGGAAAGTTGTACTGAGCTTCCCACAGTGACGGAGTAGTAACAGCTGTATAGAGTGGCTGCTTGTGGGTCTTGTACGCCAGCACCGTGCCTCCACGCTCTTCGTAATACGCCATGCACTATACCTCCAAGCTCCGTCTGTGGCATAATTTCTGAAGAATAATTCGATGTTGGCCTTCTTTGATATTTCCGCAGCATCAGACAGGTTTTTTTCTTCTTTCTTTTACATTTTGTCCCAAAGGATCAAGTAAAGGCCAGGACGAGCACGCCAAGAAACAGCAGAGCGTAGGAACCGAACACTCATACGAGAACCGCCAGAAAGAGATTACATGCATCACTGCCGGAGCCTCTAGTAAAGAATATAGTGCCCAGAGATCCCAGAGTCAATTAAAATAAATTAGTCTACCATTAGAAGCCGTGATCTTTGATGTGGCGCAGCGTCTGATAATATAGAATGACAAATGCTCCCCTGCGTCTGTTCATTTGAGTGTGTACGAAACCGAAGTAGTTATGGAGTTAAGGGACTGGCGTAGCTACGTGGGGGGAGGGGACTGGGGGCTTGGTCCCCTTTCTTTTTTACAACAAAGGAGATAGCTCAAGGGCACAAAAAAAGGAAACAATAATAACAAAAGCCCTTCGTAATTGTTGGAGTGACCTTCTAGAATTCCCATATGCCTCCCGTTATGAAACACTCTTGAGAAAGAAAATATTATGTAATTTAACAAATCGGATAATTCAGTGTGGGCCTTGGGCTCTCCCATATATAACTTGGTGTCCCCCCCCTCTATACAGACCCCATCCACGCCACTGTTGGTAGTATTGAATTAAAGAGGCTCGCTATTTAGTGTGGTTGCACCATTGAGCGCTAGTACACAGAAGGAAATATTAGTACTTATGCCTGGGGGTTGGGATGGCATGCTCCTCCCTTCTCCTTTGTTGTTTTACTTGCAACAATAAACTATCAATCAATCAATCAATCTTATCCTACTCATCTCCAAGCAGTGTTTGCATGGGGAATGAAAAGATATGAAGGGAGGACCAAAATCTGTGTAAATCTTTGGGGGACTAACGACGCCAGGTGGCCGCGGCGGCGTATAATTTTTGCGACCCCTTCTTAGATGTGAAACACGGCCGAGAGGGAGGCGAGGGCAAACAATTAAAAAGTTTGCGTGTATAGAGGCAAGATTTTACCTCCGAGGAGCAGGAGCAGAGGCAGAGGCAGGCGAGCGTGGAGGGAGGGACGGAAAGAGGAGTGGACGAGGTTGGACTTTGGACGAGAAACAAAATTATGTACGACTTTTACAACAGATTCTGTAAAATGTAAACAAGCGTAAGATAATAGGAAGCGCTTCCCTAATTCAGCCATGCGTTAGATATTTTAAAGCGATTCTATAAAAGATAAACTTGCGCATTATTAGAAAAAGTACGAGAATTTAAAGCAATATTGAAAAATACACTTCACTCGGTAATATTGCAGTTTCCAGTGTTTGTTAGCGTTTAATATCTTGCCTTCTATATTGTTGTATTTTCTTCCGTGACTTTTACGCTTTCAAAAAGGGAATTCTAGAAGGTCACTCCAACAATTACGAAGGTTCGGTTTGGGGTGTTTTTCCTTAGCTTTTGTGTCTGTGGAGCGACATTTAGGTTTTTTATCTTTTATCTCTGCAATTACGCCCATTTGTCTTTATTTGTGTGAAAGAAAACACATCGCATTATGACTGATGTGAATTGCGGAAGGAAAACGCGAACCGGACATTAATTAAACCCGGCGATGCATTGGTTCGAAGTCTGCTTGTTATTTATTGAACCTTTTTGCTAATTAGGAAACATTCGCTGCTTCGGCCCGCCTTGGCAGTGTTTGAGTGATCCTTCAGGAGCCATAATTGCCTGACGTTATTGTAGATTTATGTAACTCTATTTTTTACTCTGCTGTTCATTCGTATTCTCTTATTTTTCGATGCTCTTTAGGAGAGTATCAAGGCGCCTCTTGGACCAAAATTGATTATACGTTTGGAACCATATGTCGCTTTTTGTGGGCGCTGCGTGTTTCGGACCTTGTGTGTGTATGTGTGTGTGTGTGTGTGTGTGTCGCATCGGCTGTGGTGAAATATCAATCAGCTGCTACGAAACGCAAACCCTCGAACCTTTCTCTTATTTCTGTTTGTGTAGAAAGGATTTAGTTTCTTTCTGTTCCTCAAAAACTCAATTGCTCCATCTCACAGCTCGACACAACCCTCCAGCCATCTACTCCTTACTCCTTAATAACTCAGCTGTCCCCTTCTATACGTTCAACATTTCCATTTTATCCTAAACTCAAAATCCTAAATAGAAACTCCATATCTCACCAAATGCTAAATCAGCTTTCTTAACTTTATAAAAGGGTTATGTCCGCCCCTATATAGAGTATGGATCCCACGTGTGTGAGTGTGAAGGGGTCCACCCTTACAAGTTCTTTGGATAGCAGGGTCAAAGGGTTTTAGCTTCATCAACTCCCTTACTCTTACTGACTGTGTTCTGCCTCTTGAATTCTAGCGCAGCGCTGCTTCCCTCGCTGTCTTTTATATCTTTAGTTTCTTCCTAACTATTCCTGCGGACCAGCTGACTACATGCCGCCACCCCTTCCGCAGTCTCGTTCCACATGTTATTCTCTGCTTGCTCGTCCCTATTGTTGTTCAACTTCCTAATGCAAGAGCTAACCATTACCTTCATTCTTTCCTTCCTTTCATTGGTAAACTGGAACAGCCTTCCTTCGTTCGAATTTCCTCCTTCATATACGACTTGGACAAATTAATGAAAGAGGGAGTATCAAAATGCCTCTCGATTCTAAAGTTAATTCCTTTTTAATTTCTCCTGAGAGCAGTAATTTGCGGAGTTTTCTTTATTATATTTGCTTGAATTGCCTCCTTTACTATAAAAAAAACCACTGGAATATATAAAATGGAGCTCGTGGACTTAACATGCACGTATGCCTGAGAGAACGATTAGTATTTTTGCCCCGCGTTGGTCGTGGCGGCAGCTCGTATGACTCCCGGCGATTATTGAGTCTATAAAAAGTTGGCCGTGGAATTTAATGATTCGGCCGAACTCGTAAAAACGCCTAAACACAAGCTCTTATGTAACTCTCTCTCTCTCTCTCTCTCTCTCTCTCTCTCTCTCTCTCTCTCTCTCTCTCTCTCTCTCTCTCTCTCTCTCTCTCAGGGGGGAGAGGAAGGGAGGGGAGTAGATGGAGGGAGAGGAAGGGGAAAAGGGAGGGTGAGAAGGCGGGAAAACGGATATTTGGGCAAGATACTGGAGTTATATGGGAAGGGATGGGGGTGAGAAAATGAGGGAAGGAGGGAGTGGGTGATGGTATGAGAGGACAGGGGAATGAATGGGCGATGGGAGATGAGGCAAGATGAAAGAGCGATGGGATGAATGGGATGAGCTGAGTGTAAGGGAAGTGAGTTGTGGGGAAACCGGGGAATGAAAGAGTGTTGGGAGATGAGACAAGATGGACAGTGTGGGTGATGGGATAAGCTGAGTGTAAGGGAAGTGAGTTATAGGGAAACCGGGGGGAATGAAAGAGTGATGGGAGAGGGTGATGGGATGACACGAGATGAAGGGAAATGAGTGATGGGAATGAGTAGAGATGAACGGAAGGGGAAGAAAAGAGCACTGGAATTAAAGTGGGTGATGGGAATGAGTAGAGATGAACGGGAGGGGAAGAAAAGAGGCATTGGGATTAAAGAAATGGTGTGTATTATAGTATTGGGAGCGTGTGAAAGTGCCTGGGTGGTAGGGGGGGAAATCAATCGAGAGGGAATGTGTAATAGTTGGCCTTGAAGTGATTGTTAAGGCGGTTCCGTGTAAACGAGGTGATTTGATGTTTACTCTGCCTCCCTTTTGTGATGTTTTATTGCTGCTGGTGTTCGCTGAAGGAGGGGAGAGAGGAGGAAGGAGGGGCGAAGAGAAGGCGGTGGTGACAATGGTGGTGGTGGTGGTTGGCGTGAATGTTGGTGCAGGTGTAGTCATGATGGTAGTTGTGGTGGTGGTAGTGGTGGTGGTGGTGACGATTGCGGTTGTAATGGTGCAAAATTGCGGGCGCTTCCTGTCTCCAAGGATTTCATTTTATCTCTGCGACAAATGTTTATAACTTTTTTTTTTTTGCGCTGGGTATTCAGTGAGAGAAAAGTAAAGTAAAAGAAAAGAAAAATAAGAAGAAGAAAAGAATGTTATGTAATTATGTATAATTATTTATTTATTTGTGTGTGTGTGTGTGTGTGTGTGTGTGTGTGTGTGTGTGTGTGTGTGTGTGTGTGTGTGTGTGTGTGTGTGTGTGTTATTTAATTCTTATTAGTTTTTTCCACCATTAAAAGGTCAAGATTATTATTATTATTATTATTATTATTATTATTATTATTATTACTACTACTACTTTGATCGTCATTATCTCTACTACCACCACCACCACCTCTCCTTTATGTTCAGCAGCATCGCCGCCGGCCTGACGTAACGTGGTGGGCGTGGCCAGGCAGGGGTCGAGCCTCTCTTGGCGTGGTGGCGGAGTCGGGGGTCTGGAGGGGTTGTTGGTGGCGCAGGGTCAAATACCCTTTTCACAACAGTAACTACAAACCCCCAGTTAACTCGTCTAGCCCGCTATACCCCTGCCCCTGCCTACTTCATCAGTCTAGCTCCGGCTCCATTCCCTCTCCGCCCCACCTGACCGTTTCTTCCTCGCCTCTTTCCGAATCATGCCTCGCCAGGTCTCGTCCCGCCTCGCCCGCGCGCGTCAGTAGTGTTGGTGAGGCTGTGGTCGTGGTCGGCGGGAGCGCTGTGGCTGCTCGGCGGTGTCAGTGTGTGTTGGTAAGACTTGTGCTGTTACTGATTCGGACGTGTCAGTCAGTCTACAAATCTGGCTTTGGAATGACTTGTGACGATGTTCATATGGATGTGATGCGATGAAATATATCTACAAATCTGCCGTGCTGGAATTAGCTGGTGATGGTGGAAAGTGATGATTGAGTTGGCCACTGCTGCGGTGACGCGATATTATCCAACCCGGTGATCCAGTTTGACGGTTACGACCTTTTATCACCGAGTATTTCTTAACACGTCATTCAGCTGCACGTGAACTTATTTGTAGCTTTCTGTTTTGAGTAATTATAGTTTCGGTTCTTATCACACAGCTATTTTGTCCCTCATTCAAGTTCACGTGTTTCGGCCGTGTGAAGCAGTTTTGTTGCCTCGTGCGGGAGGCTGTGATGCCATATTGGTGGACTGAATTAATGCGGCTTCCACTGCAATCCGTTATGATGCTAAAGTGTTGTTTGTAGCATCATCTCATCTTGGCATTACTAAAACACGTGTGTAGCACAAGAGTTAACACAGCATCTTCACTCTTTCATCCCTCACGCTGGTAAACTCTGGAACAATCTTCCTTCATCTGTATTTCCTCCTGCTTTCAAAGGAGGGTATTTTCAAAAGGAGGTATCGACTGACACCTCCTCCCGAAACTGATCTATCTTTGGATTCTTTTTTCTTTCTTTGAATAGCGTACAATTTTTTTTTTTTTTTAATGTTTTTTTTTTGCCTGCCCTTGAGCTGTCTTTAAAAAAAAAAAAAAACATGTTAGCAAGGTGTGCACATTTTTTTTTATTTTTTTTTATGTAGGTCGCGAAACGAAAGTGGTATGTTTTGAATCTAGTGCTTTCTCTGGCTCCAGTGAGTTGACATTACTCTTGTGGTGAATTAACAATCTTGTTGATTAGTGTATATCCTTAACGCCCACTTACCTGCCCACCGATGTTGGGCACAGGCCCCGGGAGTGACACAGGATGAGGTGATATATGTTAGGCATATGTTAGCCCTCAAATGATTCAGGGGGGCTTGTGACATGCACATTCTGATGATTTTACAACTGTTAAATTGTTAAAGGGAATTCTTTCTCCCCAGAGTCTGTGATTGGAGCATCTCGGGGCCTTGAAGACCCCGCTCCGCCAGCAGGGGAGCCATGACCCCTGAGGTCACGCCGGGCCTCACCGTGCCCGAAGCAGGCCTGCTGCCGCCGCCCAGCCATGGCGCGCACCCCAAGAAGGTCGCGAAGAGAAAATCCAGTGAGGCGGAAAGAAGTGTTGCTCCGCGGGGCGCCGGCCGCGCCGCCTCGGTAGTGGACGTGTTCACGGAGATGGGCAACAACGGGCGGGCGCGGGCCGGGCGGGAGGCGCGGGTGGAAAATACCTCCGCTGCCAACAGGGCGGACCGCCTACAGGTGAGCTGACTTCAGGAGGCTGAGTTAACGACGTAATCTGTTGTCTGTCTGTATAATGCAGGAGTCAACAACTCTCTTCTTCCTTCATCCCTTCCACTGCTGAGCTCTTGAAGTATTATGTTTTCCCCTTCCTTACGACCCTGGCAAGACACAAAGACGCTGTTGCTCTCCCCTTCGTGACTCTGAGGTTAATTGTTGACCGTCGTGTCTGGCCGGCAGCCCACACACTGTACACCGTAATGGCTCGGCGGGTGTCGCTCAGTTTCAAACCAAAGATGTCATTTATATACTTATTTTTATATCCCACCTCGAGCCATTTAACTTTTAAACTTGCGGGTTATAGAGACATGATAAGATGATGGCTTTGTAAGGAGGAGGCCGATTAAGTTTGACTTGGCCATGCTTGCACTGCAACTGCATCAGGTTTAGAAGAAATCTTTGACATAAGAGAAAATGCTTCGTGATTAAGAAAAGAAGAGAAAATGCTTCATAATCAACAATTTATTGCTTGGCAGGGAAAAGATACGCAGGAGGTGCAGCGCCCCCAGATGATGACGTAATATTTCTCCATTTCTTTCATCTCTGCAATCCCAGTCAGTGTGGTGCCGGATTTCTTGCTTCTTTGCATTTCCGAATAGCGTATCGTTGCTTTTTCTTGTTTATAGGTCATTTTAGTTCGCGTGGGGGCGGCGGGTTGGAAGATGAGGGGAGGGGGAAGGGAGGGAGAAGAGTCTGACTACAGTGTTTGCTCTTGCACCCTCTCGCCGCAGTCCAGGTAAGGAGGGTGCATGGTTGCGGCCTCGCCTCGCTAATAATAGACTAATGGCGTTCTGAGGCAGTGCTGGTCGATCACTTATTTGCTCGCCCCCACAACCAGACTCCCGGTAGTCCTTAACCTTCGCCTCCCTTCTCGCACTAACGGACTCCTGCAAATCTCCCCACCAGTCTCCTCTCCCCGTTGCCTTGTACATAATTGCGTTACTCTTCCTATCATTTCCTATTCTTTCAAACTATCCCCCACAGTATTGGCCATACCTCCTCTTCCTCCTCCTCCTACCCGTCTCCCTGCACCCCTCCCTCACTGTAATCTCCTCCCTCCAAACTTTTTCTCCCTTCCCTTCTACATAACCCCGACGCGGCTGCCATCGGCTAGGAATAAGTTTGCATAGTGGTTTCAATGTTGGGATAATCATAAGACACGTATTTTTGATCGCATTTATTTAGCTTTGGCAGCAAATACTTCGCTACTGCTTGACCTTCTTGGTGGTATGTGGCAAGCCTACGCGAGACGTGAAAAACTGCAAAGATAAACATTTATTAGCAACACTTTGATCATTTATTCAAGTTCACAAGTAATTTAATGACGCCTTTGACTTAGGGTCGAAGCGTGTGATACAAAATGAGAGAGTGATAAAGAATCTCCCTGAGCTGGGTAGCCAAGATCACACAGCTGTGCTTGTGTTAGGAGAGGGCGCTGCCGCTCTCGCCAAGAAGCCGCCGAAAACGGAAAAGCAAAACAGTAAAGTTCCTTTCAGCTTTGAACTATTTTATGATAGATATTTGTAATTTTTCAAACAGTTACTTCCATACTTTCGATTATTGTACTAAGAAGGAAAACCACGGACGGTTTGCCCTCGTAGGGTGGGCGAGGCGACGCGCCCACCAGCGTATGCTCACATTGATTGTTTGCTATGGAAATAATGAAAATAAAATAATATTCTCAGATGGTAGACTCTTCGTTCACTGCCACACCCGCGCGGCTCCCCTCGGTAAACACGTCGCTGCGGTCACTGGAGATGAGCCTCACGCCAAGAAGCAGGACAAATAGGAGAGAGAGTAACGAGGCCAAGAACTCGTAGATATGCGACACAGCGGAACCTTCGTGTCGCCGCCCCATCAGTCCGTCGCCGCCGCTCCGCGTAATGGCCGGGATCATGACTGGCCCGAAGAGGCAGTGCACTCCGCCTGGCACGCACCCGCAGGCTACTCCCCCTCCCCCCCCCTCTTAACCCCTTCCCTGGCACCCTAGCCCTCCTCTTCCCCGACACCTTAGCCATTCTTCTTCCTTTGCACGCTTTCTCTTCCCATCTCCTTAGAAAGCCTTTCCTTTCCCCTCTAGCACCTCTTCCACTTCCTGCTTCTCCCTGGCAAGCCTTTCCCTTCCCACTGGCTTCGTCTTTCCTCACTAACCTGCATTCCTACCCCTTCCTTCCTCTTCCCATCTCCCTTACTACACTATCCCTTTTCCTCTCGCATTCTCCTCACTCCCTATCCTGGCACCTTATCCTTTCCTCTTCCTATCTCCCTTACAACCCTTCCTCTTCCTCTGCACCCTTTCTCTTTCCCTCCGGCATCACCCTTCCTCCCTTCCCCTCCCTCCTCCACCTTTCCCTTCCATGGCACTCTCTTGCTTTTCCCTGGCCCTCTCTCTTCCTATCTCCCTGGATGGCAAACTTTTCCCTTTTCCTCTTGCATCATCCTTCCTCCCTTCCCCTGCACCCTACCCCCTTCCTCTTCCCATCTCCCTCTAACATTCTCTTTTTCGTCCTGTCCTTGGCTCCCTTCCCCTTAATCTTCCCATCTCCCAAACAATCTTTTTCCAGTGTCATCACCCTTGCCCTTTCTATCTCCCTAGCAACCCTCTACTTGACTGGCACACTCTCCCATCCCCTTTCCTCAGCTTCTTTTCTCTTATTCCTTTCATATGTAGTTCGTCTGTACTCTTTCCTGTCTGGCACTGCTGCCCTAACCATGTTGTTGCTGTTCTATTTACCTGCTGCAATGCTTATTCCTTTGTATATAGCTAAGGGTCTAATAAATCCCTTCCCCTCACTTGTATATCTTGGCATTAGCTCTTTATTCCTATTCCCTTGCCGGTGTTTAACGCTTCCTGGTCTTCCCTCCCCCAATAACGCTATTCTCACCACGGGGCCTCCTAATTAAGCCATCCCTGCTGCCTCAGTCTGCTTAATTGCATCATTATGAACAAGGCCGCAACCCCTCACTGATTGTGGTGCGAGGGGGGAGGGAACATGGTGGAGGTTTAGTCATATAGTTGGGGTATTCTTGTATTTTCTGTAACTTATAATGAAGGAGAGTTGCTAGAGCTATGACTAAACTAATCAATGGAAAGGTACATAGTGATTTTTTTCCCCTTATAGGAGGAGAGGACAAGAGTGGTGATGACAATATACTGCAATTTAGGGATTAAACAGAGGGGAGTAACCTACAGATTGGGGTTCTTACATATAGTGAAAGACTGCCTGTTGAAGCATGGAGTAGTGATGAAGGAAGTAAGGACACTAACTGATTGTCTTGAATAAGGCATGGCAGGTTAAATGAAAGATTAAAATGATGTGTTTTAACTTTAAATTCGCCGTCTGCTGCAGGCTTTCTATGGTCATGTCTTTAAAGACATAACCGTGTGTGTGTGGAGGGGATATTGAGCAGCAGGGGGCCAGTCATCATTAGCACTGAGTAATAACTGAGGTCTGAGTCTGGTGTGGAGGGGATATTGAGCAGCAGGGGGCCAGTCATCATTAGCACTGAGTAATAACTGAGGTCTGAGTCTGGCGATGCTTTCAGGATGGTAAAGGGGATAACCTATCTTTTGACCACTCCTGAGATTTTTGTAGGAGCAGTGAGTAGCGGGCTTATTTTTCATTATAGTTTCCTTTTTTTTTGCTTGCCCTTGAACAGTTTCCTTCACTGAAAAAAAAAAAAAAAAAAAAATGCTGCACTCACCCTGGCTGATTTTTGAGGGAGTCAAGCATCATACTTATATTCAATATAACTGATCACTGTCAAAGTGTTATTTCCTTTATTCAAACCAATCAATTATCAGATTAGTATTTCCTTCCTTTGTTATAACATTTGGACATGATGCCTTACACAATTTGTCTCACTTGGCTTCATTTTTATTCTGCCTTTATCTGCATGCAACTGAAAATATGAATTTATTGACTCAAAGAAAGCATTGCCATACAGGGTTGCAAACACATGAGAATAATGACACCTGCATGATTATGATGAGCCAGTGATAATCCTAAGCTTTTGTCCACAGGTTCGGCTCACTGTCCTTGAGGCTGAGGTTGGGCGGCTGCAGCAGCGAGGCCGCCAACTTGACCACCACCTGTCGCGGGTGCTGACGCAGGGCTCGTTGCTCACTTCCACCATTGACGACTTCCACCTGAGGCTCGACGCGCTGGCCAGGTGTCACAAGGCTCTGACTCGGGCTGCTCAACACAACCACAAACCTGGGGATGGGAAGAGTCAGTAGGGAGTGGGAGGACTCACTGCAGTGAACCCAGGCTGCTCAGGTCCCTGAAACTTTAGCCCAATACGATGAGTGTCATGCAGAGGCACCAGTCGATTATAGTCAACCATGGCATAGGACCCCTCTTTCTCATCAAGGTCACACATCTTTCAGTAAGGCCGGGTGTATATGAGTGAGGGATATGAAGCCCAAGGTGTGCTTCAACCTCACCAGCGTTATATACTCATCAACCGGAGTAGCCTCAATAACAGGATTGCAGTCGGCTAGAAATGACCATAGCTACTCCTTTGAGACGTGCAACAGCGCTCTGGCCTGAGCAGTAGTAGCATAACCCCCTCTACCGATGCCTCCATAACCAGGTTTCCTTGTCCCAAAGAGCCTCATCATGTCCACTCAACCTCCTGAGTTCATGTGACTGATGGGGTACTTAATGATCTTCTGAGAGGTGTTCCAGGCACCCACACTAAGAGCCTGCCAGAGGTTGACCCTGGGCCTGGCTAGACAAGCTTGTGTCCCATCTGCACCACCCTGGTGGTCCCCAAGATGGGGGCTAAAATTCACTCGTTCCTTCCCTCAGCCTGTCTCTATAATAATCACCTGGAATTCCCGACATCATTAACTCTGAGGATGCTAGTGTTCACTGGGTATAGCATTGTTCTTCATATTCATACAATTCTATTCCTTTACCTCTGGTTTTGAAACTCTTATAATATAGTTTTATGAAAATGCAGTACTTCATCTAAAAGAAATGATTTAGCAGATCAGAGTTTCACAAATGACAATGGTGGAATATTGTTGAAAGCTTAAGAGCACAGGGAAGGGACTCCTGACCAACATCCAAGTAACAGCAAAGCCTTCAAAATAGATGACAAAAATTGACATACGTCAATTATTTATTTATGCATCTCATGTCAATTATTTATTTATGCATCTCACAAAGTTTTCCTATGATCTTAACAACTGTGCCCTACTGTGCAGGACACACACAAGGGTTAGTTATGACTGGGAAGCATCCTCAAGCAATTTATTTTTTGCTTGTTGAGGATACACCTTAACAGAGGTAAGTGCATGCTGGAACAATCCTTAGTGGTAATTCTGTCTTTGGGACAGTATTTTGAGCTGTTGTGCATGACACACACTCTGAGTGGGAGGGTATGTAAGCCCTCTGGCTTACAAAGGGTAAATGCTGACCCACCCATTGACAAAGCCCACACTCTTGATGTTACAGAGGCTGTGGCAAGGTTGATGGATGGAAGGGCAGTTGTTGTTTATAACAACAATACGGAATTGCTCAAAGCTGGAGGTGCAGCCGTGATCAGTTGGTTAGTGTTCCTGTCCACTGTTTGGCAGTGTAATGCCATTCCTCCCGACCAGAAAAAGGAACTGAAAAAAGAAAAGGAACTGTCAAGACTACAACTATCACTGCATTACACTGCTTAGTGTTCCAGGCAAGGTCTTGCCTATCAATTGTTCATACAGATTTGAAGCCAACTTGGGCAGCCTTTGTTTGAGTGGCCTGCGACTTATAAACTGAAAGAGTGAGAGAGCAGAGGGGGGCTATGTGCCTGGGGGGTATGTCAACTTCCTGTGGGGTTACATCCTGTGGGTCCTGGAGAGAGAGAGAGAGAGAGAGAGAGAGAGAGAGAGAGAGAGAGAGAGAGAGAGAGAGAGAGAGAGTAAACTAAGGAATATAACGTGACTAAGTTCTCATAACCTTAGATTACCGAGACTGTAAAAGTGATGAAAGTTTATGATATACTCTCTCATCACTTTTACAACTTAATGAGAATTTTGTCACATTACTCATCAGTCTACTCCATCATAACATCCTCCTCTACCTCCCATCCTCACTCATTCAACTGATTCTGCCATGTACTGGATGCAAGCTTTCCCGAGTTGCCTGATACCCTACGCCCCTGTCCACCCTGCAGTGAATGGGTACCAGGTATTAATCGAGGGTTGTGTCCCGTCTCCTGGGGGTCTGTTCCCTTCTCCTAGAATTCCTTCCCCCCTTCTCCTAGAATTCCTTCCCCTTCTGCCTCTCTCTGGCATATGACCATAGATGTTGTGCTGACTAAACGAAACTTTCCAACTTTCCGAGCTGCCTTAGGACTGGAAACTCCGATGGTTCAGTAACGATGGCCGGTTGCGGGAGGGAGGTGATGTACTTAAGGCTGCCTCATCACTGTTGCCGGAAATAAAAGTTAATGTTTAGAAAATACTCCTGAGGCCCATGATGTTAAGTCCATTTATGTCTCCAATCATAACACCAATATATTTAAGATAAGGCTGAAAATACAAATGTTTTTCCTTATATTTGAATGTTTTGAAAATGAGAGGCCAGTTGATATGAAAAGAATGCGGTGAAGTGCACATTGCTCCAGGATATACGTGGCTGTGCTAAGAATGTTTACACCTTGTGAAAGTGCTTGCCTGTCTTATGGGAATTACGCTCAATAAATAAAACCGTGACGTTGTGTTTACTTTCTATCCACGTGTATCCAGCTTGGTGGAAACGAGTACATAAATATTCTTGTGTGTTTTTTTTCTATCTGATTCATCACATGCCATCACTGTTAATGCCTCTTCTAGGACACAACTTTCCCCCACTGCTTAATTAATTAGAGGACAATAGTATAACCGTGCTTGACAGAGAAATAAATATATGACTAATTTACTAGACATGTGTTAAAGCTTCCCAAAGTCCTTAATTAATGTAGACGATAATATTGAGAGCACCGGTCAGGTAAGTCGCACAACATGACACAGGTAGCTAAGAGAGGAACTGTGTGTAGCCGGTAGCACTAGTGTCTCGAGGCGTCGGAGAAGAAAGGGCGTAAGGGACAGAGGGCCATATTTATAAACCTTTCAAGGCCCAAAAACACAACTTTGACAACGCTTTCACGGGTAGTTTGGGCATTTCCAGGGGTAGTTCTTTGACCCTGGTGGTAGCGTGACAAAGCTTCTGTAACATGAACGTGGAAATAACATTAATCACAACGCAACAATTAGTATCCTTTCCGGTCTTTGGAAATAGCTGATGTGAGAGGCGGAGGCGTCTGAAAATACCGGCCAGAGCCATTTTCCTTTTCCTTACAGATTGCAACGGGAAGGGCAGCCCACACGCCAGGAAAAACTAGTTGCCAGGGAAAAGCGACCCTAAGTACACCAAATACAAGGTTACTTTTACATTGCAACTTGTTTCCCGTTCTTCCTGGTAAGTGTAGCCTGACTTTCCCAGTGCAAACTAGAAAAAAATGTCCTTTTACATCCCATCGTCATCCATCCATCCATCCCCCGAGCAGCGTTGCCAAGCTATCGTACTCATCGCATTTTCGTAGTTTCTGACCGATAACTATAGCAAAAACAAACAAACAAACATCAATAAATAGGAGTTTTAACGCTAACTTAAATTTTCTATCGTTTTTTGTGTAGGTACGAGAGTTTGAGGCTTAAAAGCAATAAATACGATGTGGTGAATACGATAATCCGGCAACGGTGCCCCGGGTGCCTATTACTACTCTCCCTGTGTGCATACTTTCCCTGCCTCCTCTCATTAACCCACTTTCCTACTTCTTATATACAGCCACCCTTGAACACCAAGATCTTAGGGCTCTCATCGAGGCTCTACTCCAGTCACTCATTCTCCTAGAGTCCGCATCTTCTTTCCCATTGTCCCTGTCTATCAATTGTTGTTAATTTTTCCCCTACTATACATTCCATCTTTGGCCCGTGATGCTAGAACAAATACTCTAATATCCCCCTGAATTCTCCCTATGCTAACAACACACTGCTCTTCCAAAAATTATTTTAAAGAAAAGTGCGCAGCGTGACTTTCCTAACCCAACCTGACTAATCTCGCCTAGTCGCAATGCTATTCCTGTAAGGCCTTGAGGTGACTTATTTCCCTGAAGCGCCTGATGCTCATAAAAATGTTATTACACTAGTGCCTCAACAAAAATTAAACGACCTGGTTCAAATACTCAACGACCTGCCTGCGGACTATCCCGGTATCGTTAGTGTTAGTTGCTTCACCATTACTTCCCGTGGCCGCGGAAATGCACGGTAAACTGCGTAGACTACATGCACGGTAAACTTTGGCAAAATTGTGTTCGAAATCCAACCATACATTCCTTCTCGTCAGTGCCAAAACTACTGAACATTGCAGAACTAACGTACACTGCCCTCTGTGCAATACACCTGGCCATAATCGTGGAAAAAACACGTGTTTGTGCAAACTGAAATGAAGTTTAATGTGTTGTAAGAAAGTTGTTCCGTTTGGACGCTTGAACTGAATATACTCCCATGTACTGGCTGACCCTCGCTGCCTTCTCCCTATATACCTTCAAAAAACCCTCCTTGTCCAACCGCCCACATCGATCCCTAATTACCATTTCCTCATTTCTCCTCAATCTTACCTCTGCTTCCTCTGTTATTGTTCTCTCGTGGAATCACCACACTTCTTACATCATAAAACTTACTCCCTTGGATGAATCTCATTGACTCCTTCCCTCACCCCCTTCCCCCTTTTATCGTAACTCCCCATAAATCGCTGTATCATTCAGGTTTACATTCCTGTTTTACTTGCACCTCCACGCGCGTGACCTTTGCTGCCTGGCGCATTATACTACATTGCTTTTGTTAACTCAGTCTTTGGTGTCCGGGAAACACACAAAATAATGTAACAGCACTTTTTCTAAATAAACATTCAAATATGATTATTATGACAACTGTATCTATGACAAATACTACTAGGCTACAAAACTATTACTGTCAACACACACACACACCTACCTATCCCCCGCCCCCCCAACACACACACACACACACACACACACACACACACACGGCTCCCTATCTCATCCTAGGGGAGAGAAAGAAGAGAGTTGGCGTGT